>NW_022604783.1:0-22545 GCF_008692095.1 Etheostoma spectabile
CGTACATCAGAATGCTCTGAAATTACATGAGAGACACACTGGATAGTGATGTCTCCCCCACACCTGGAATGGAGCTGGAATAACGTCAGGATTCCTTTTAGAGTAGCCTGAACAAAGAGAAGAATAGCCTTTAACAACCTGAAAAGTGTCAAAGCTTTTAACAGCCTGGAAAAATTGTCATATAGCCTTGGTTTTAGGGCCATATTAAAACCGTACATCAGAATGCTCTGAAATTACTGAGAGGACACACTGGATAGGTGATGTCTCCCCCACACTTGCAATGGAGCTGGAATAACGTCAGGATTCCTTTTTAGAGTAGCTGAAAAGAGAAGATATGCTTAACAACCTGAAAAAGTGTCAATAAGCTTTAACAGCCTGAAAAAGTGTCAATATAGCCTTGGTTTTAAGGCCTTAATATAAAACGTACATCAGAATGCTCTGAAATTACCTGAGAGACACACTGGATATGTGATGTCTCCCCACACTTGGCAATGGAGCTGGAATAACGTCAGGAGTCCTTTTAGAGTAGCCTGAAAAAGAGAAAAATATGCCTTAACAACCTGAAAAAGGTCAAGCACTTTTAACAGCCTGAAAAAAGTGTCAATATAGCCTTGGTTTTAAGGCCTTAATATTAAAACCGTACATCAGAATGCTCTGAAATATGAGAGACACAATGGCTATGTGATGTCTCCCCCCACTGCAATGGAGCTGGAATAACGTCAGGATTCCTTTTAGAGTAGCCTGAAAAGAGAAGAATATGCACTTAACAGCCTGAAAAAAGTGTCAATATAGCCTTGGTTTAAGGCTTAATATTAAAACCGTACATCAGAATGCTCTGAAACTACATGAGAGACACACTGGATAGGTGATGTCTCCCCCACACTTGGAATGGAGCTGGAATAACGTCAGGATTCCTTTTTAGAGTAGCCTGAACAGAGAGAAGAATATGCCTTTAACAACCTGAAAACGTGTCAAAGCTTTTAACAGCCTGAAAAAAGTGTCAATATAGCCTTGGTTTAGGGCCTTAATATTAAAACCGTACATCAGAATGCTCTGAATTACCTGAGAGACACAATGGATATGTGATGTCTCCCCACACTTGCAATGGAGCTGGAAAATAACGTCAGGATTCCTTTAGAGTAGCCTAAAAAAGAGAAGAATATGCCTTTAACAGCCTGAAAAAGTGTCATATAAGCCTGGTTTTAAGGCCTTAATATTAAAAAACGTACATCAGAATGCTCTGAAACTACATGAGAGACACACTGGATAGGTGATGTCTCCCCACACTTGGAATGGAGCTGGAATAACGTCAGGATTCCTTTTTAGAGTAGCCCTGAACAAGAGAAAAATAGCCTTTAACAACCTGAAAAAGGGTCAATAAGCTTTTAACAGCCTGAAAAAGTGTCAATATAGCCTTGGTTTTAAGGCCTTATAATAAAAACCGTACATCAGAATGCTCTGAAATTACTGAGAGACACACTGGATAGGGGATGTCTCCCCACACCTGGAATGGAGCTGGAATAACGTCAGGATTCTTTTTAGAGAAGGCTGAACAGAGAAGAATATGCCTTAACAACCTGAAAAATTGTCAAAGCTTTTAACAGCCTGAAAAATTGTCAATATAGCCTTGGTTTTAGGGCCTTAAGAAAAACCGTACATCAGAATGCTCTGAAATTACCTGAAGACAGACTGGATAGGTGATGTCTCCCCCCACCTTGCAATGGAGCTGGAATAACGTCAGGATTCCTTTTAGAGTAGCCTAAAAAAGAGAAGAATATGCCTTAACAGCCTGAAAAAGTGTCAATATAGCTTGTTTTTAGCATTTGAAAAAGTTATATAGCCCTTCCTTATAAAAACCGTATTCAGAATGCTCTGAAACTACATGAGAGAAACACTGGATAGGTGATGTCTCCCCCACACTTGGAATGGAGCTGGAATAACGTCAGGATTCCTTTTTAGAGTAGCCTGAACAAGAGAAGATATGCCTTTAACAACCTGAAAAAGTGTCATAAGCTTTTAACAGCCTGAAAAAGTGTCAATATAGCCTTGGTTTTAAGGCCTTAATATTAAAACCGTACATCAGAATGCTCTGAAATTACGTGAGAGACACACTGGATATGTGATGTCTCCCCACATTGGAATGGAGCTGGAATAACGTCAGGATTCCTTTTTAGAGTAGCCTGAACCAGAGAAGAATATGCCTTTAACAACCTGGAAAAAGTGTCAAAGCTTTTAAAGCCTGAAAAGTGTCAACTAGCCTTGGTTTTAGGGCCTTAATATTAAAACGTACATCAGAATGCTCTGAAATACATGAGAGACACACTGGATATGTGATGTCTCCCCACACTTGGAATGGAGCTGGAATAACGTCAGGATTCCTTTTAGAGTAGCCTGAAAGAAGAGAAGAATATGCCTTTAACAACCTGAAAAAGTGTCATTAAGCCTTGGTTTAAGGCCTTAATATTAAAACCGTACATCAGAATGCTCTGAAATTACGTGAGAGACACACTGGATAGGTGATGTCTCCCCACACTGGAATGGAGCTGGAATAACGTCAGGATTCTTTTAGAGTAGCCTGAACAAGAGAAGATATCTTTAACAACCTGAAAAAGTTCAATAAAGCTTTTAACAGCCTGAAAAAGTGTCAATATGCCTTGGTTTTAAGGCCTTAATATTAAAACCGTACATCAGAATGCTCTGAAACTACCATGAGAGACACACTGGATAGGTGATGTCTCCCCCACACTTGGAATGGAGCTGGAATAACGTCAGGATTCCTTTTTAGAGTAGCCTGAACAAGAGAAGAATTTGCCTTTAACAACCTGAAAAAAGTGTCAATAAAGCTTTTAACAGCCTGAAAAAGTGTCAATATAGCCTTGGTTTTAGGGCCTTAATATTAAAACCGTACATCAGAATGCTCTGAAATTACCTGAGAGACACACTGGATATGTGATGTCTCCCCCACATTGCAATGGAGCTGGAATAACGTCAGGATCCTTTTTAGAGTAGCCTGAATAAGAGAAGAATATGCCTTTAACAGCCTGAAAAAGTGTCAATATAGCCTTGGTTTTAAGGCCTTAATATTAAAACCGTACATCAGAATGCTCTGAAACTACATGAGAGACACATGGATAGGTGATGTCTCCCCCACACTTGGAATGGAGCTGGAATAACGTCAGGATTCCTTTTAGAGTAGCCTGAACAAGAGAAGAATATGCCTTTAACAACCTGAAAAAGTGTGCAAAGCTTTAACAGCCTGAAAAAGTGTCAATATAGCCTTGGTTTTAGGGCCTTAATATTAAAAACGTACATCAGAATGCTCTGAAATTACCTGAGAGACACACTGGATAGGGATGTCTCCCCCACACTTGCAATGGAGCTGGAATAACGTCAGGATTCCTTTTTAGAGTAGCCTGAAAAAGAGAAGAATATGCCTTTAACAGCCTGAAAAAGTGTCAATATAGCCTTGGTTTTAAGGCCTTAATATTAAAACCGTACATCAGAATGCTCTGAAACTACATGAGACACACTGGATAGGTGATGTCTCCCCCACACTTGGATGGAGCTGGAATAACGTCAGATTCCTTTTTAGAGTAGCTGAACAAGAGAAGAATATGCCTTTAACAACCTGAAAAAGTGTCAATAAAGCTTTTAAAAGCCTGAAAAAGTGTCAATATAGCCTTGGTTTAAGGCCTTAATATTAAAACCGTACATCAGAATGCTGAAATTACCTGAGAGACACACTGGATATGTGATGTCTCCCCACACTTGGAATGGAGCTGGAATAACGTCAGGATTCCTTTTTAGAGTAGCCTGAACAAGAGAAAAATATGCCTTTAACAACCTGAAAAAGTGTCAAAGCTTTTAACAGCCTGAAAAAGTGTCAATATAGCCTTGGTTTTAGGGCCTTAATATTAAAACCGTACATCAGAATGCTCTGAAATTACCTGAGAGACACACTGGATAGGTGATGTCTCCCCCACACTTGCAATGGAGCTGGAATAACGTCAGGATTCCTTTTAGAGTAGCCTGAAAAAGAGAAGAATATGCCTTTAACAGCCTGAAAAAGTGTCAATATAGCCTGGTTTTAAGGCCTTAATATTAAACCGTACATCAGAATGCTCTGAAATTACTGAGAGACACACTGGATAGGTGATGTCTCCCCACACTTGGAATGGAGCTGGAATAACGTCAGGATTCCTTTTTAGAGTAGCTGAACAAGAGAAGAATATGCCTTTAACAACCTGAAAAAGTGTCAAAGCTTTTAACAGCCTGGAAAAAGTGTCAATATAGCCTTGGTTTAAGGCCTTAATATTAAAACCGTACATCAGAATGCTCTGAAATTACCTGAGAGACACATGGATATGTGATGTCTCCCACACTTGCAATGGAGCTGGAATAACGTCAGGATTCCTTTTTAGAGTAGCCTAAAAAGAGAAGAATATGCCTTTAACAGCCTGAAAAAGTGTCAATATAGCCTGGTTTTAAGGCCTTAATATTAAAACCGTACATCAGAATGCTCTGAAATTACATGAGAGACACACTGGATATGTGTGATGTCCCCCACACTTGGAATGGAGCTGGAATAACGTCAGGATTCCTTTTTAGAGTAGCCTGAAAAAGAGAAGAATATGCCTTTAACAACCTGAAAAAGTGTCAAGCTTTAACAGCCTGAAAAAGTGTCAATATAGCCTTGGTTTTAGGGCCTTAATATTAAAACCGTACATCAGAATGCTCTGAAATTACCTGAGAGACACACTGGATATGTGATGTCTCCCCCACACTTGCAATGGAGCTGGAATAACGTCAGGATTCCTTTTAGAGTAGCCTAAAAAAGAGAAGAATATGCCTTTAACAGCCTGAAAAAGTGTCAATATAGCCTGGTTTAAGGCCTTAAATAATAACCGTACATCAGAATGCTCTGAAATTACATGAGAGACACACTGGATAGGTGATGTCTCCACACTTGGAATGGAGCTGGAATAACGTCAGGATTCCTTTTTAGAGTAGCCTGAACAAGAGAAGAATATGCCTTTAACAACCTGAAAAAGTGTCAATAAAGCTTTTAACAGCCTGAAAAAGTGTCAATATAGCCTTGGTTTTAAGGCCTTAATATTAAAACCGTACATCAGAATGCTCTGAAATTACGTGAGAGACACACTGGATAGGTGATGTCTCCCCACACTTGGAATGGAGCTGGAATAACGTCAGGATTCCTTTTTAGATAGCCTGAACAAGAGAAGAATATGCCTTTAACAACTGAAAAAGTGTCTCAAAGCTTTTAACAGCCTGAAAAATGTCATATAGCCTTGGTTTTGGGCCTTAATATTAAAACCGTACATCAGAATGCTCTGAAATTACCTGAGAGACAAATGGATATGTGATGTCTCCCCCACACTTGCAATGGAGCTGGAATAACGTCAGGATTCCTTTTAGAGTAGCCTGAACAAGAGAAAATATGCCTTTAACAACCTGAAAAAAGTGTCAATAAAGCTTTAACAGCCTGAAAAAGTGTCAATATAGCCTTGGTTTTAAGGCCTTAATATTAAAACCGTACATCAGAATGCTCTGAAATTACCTGAGAGACACACTGGATAGGTGATGGTCCCCCCACACTTGGAATGGAGCTGGAATAACGTCAGGATTCCTTTTTAGAGTAGCCTGAACAAGAGAAAAATAGCCTTTAACAACCTGAAAAAGTGTCAATAAAAGCTTTTAACAGCTGAAAAAGTGTCAATATAGCTTGGTTTTAAGGCCTTAATATTAAACCGTACATCAGAATGCTCTGAAATTACATGAGAGACACAGGATAGGTGATGTCTCCCCCACACTTGGAATGGAGCTGGAATAACGTCAGGATTCCTTTTTAGAGTAGCCTGAACAAGAGAAGAATATGCCTTTAACAACTGAAAAAGTGTCATAAGCTTTTAACAGCCTGAAAAAGTGTCAATATAGCCTTGGTTTTAGGGCTTAATATTAAAACGTACATCAGAATGCTCTGAAATTACCTGAGAGACACACTGGATATGTGATGTCTCCCCACACTTGAATGGAGCTGGAATAACGTCAGGATTCCTTTTTAGAGTAGCCTGAATAAGAGAAGAATATGCCTTTAACAGCCTGAAAAAGTGTCAATATAGCCTTGGTTTTAAGGCCTTAATATTAAAACCGTACATCAGAATGCTCTGAAACTACATGAGAGACACATGGATAGGTGATGTCTCCCCACACTTGGAATGGAGCTGGAATAACGTCAGGATTCCTTTTAGAGTAGCCTGAACAAGAGAAGAATATGCCTTAACACCTGAAAAAGTGTCAAAGCTTTTAACAGCCTGAAAAAGTGTCAATATAGCCTTGGTTTTAGGGCCTTAATATTAAAACGTACATCAGAATGCTCTGAAATTACCTGAGAGACACACTGGATAGTGATGTCTCCCCACACTTGCAATGGAGCTGGAATAACGTCAGGATTCTTTTTAGAGTAGCCTAAAAAGAGAAGAATATGCCTTTAACAGCCTGAAAAAGTGTCAATATAGCCTTGGTTTTAAGGCCTTAATATTAAAACCGTACATCAGAATGCTCTGAAACTACATGAGAGACACACTGGATAGGTGATGTCTCCCCCACACTTGGAATGGAGCTGGAATAACGTCAGGATTCTTTTTAGAGTAGCCTGAACAAGAGAAGAATTGCCTTTAACAACCTGAAAAAGTGTCAATAAAGCTTTTAACAGCCTGAAAAAGTGTCAATATAGCCTTGGTTTTAAGGCCTTAATATTAAAACCGTACATCAGAATGCTCTGAATTACCTGAGAGACACACTGGATATGTGATGTCTCCCCCACACTTGGAATGGAGCTGGAATAACGTCAGGATTCCTTTTTAGAGTAGCCTGAACAAGAGAAGAATATGCCTTTAACAACCTGAGAAAAAGTGTCAAAGCTTTTAACAGCCTGAAAAAGTGTCAATATAGCCTTGGTTTTAGGGCCTTAATATTAAAACCGTACATCAGAATGCTCTGAAATTACCTGAGAGACACACTGGATAGGTGATGTCTCCCCACACTTGCAATGGAGCTGGAATAACGTCAGGATTTCTTTTTAGAGTAGCCTGAAAGAGAAAGAATATGCCTTTAACAGCCTGAAAAAGTGTCAATATAGCCTGGTTTTAAGGCCTTAATATTAAAACCGTACATCAGAATGCTCTGAAACTACATGAGAGACACACTGGATAGGTGATGTCTCCCCACACTTGGAATGGAGCTGGAATAACGTCAGGATTCCTTTTTAGAGTAGCCTGAACAAGAGAAGAATATGCCTTTAACAGCCTGAAAAAGTGTCAAAGCTTTTAACAGCCTGAAAAATTGTCAATATAGCCTTGGTTTTAGGGCCTTAATATTAAAACCGTACATCAGAATGCTCTGAAATTACCTGAGAGACACACTGGATAGGTGATGTCTCCCCCACACTTGCAATGGAGCTGGAATAACGTCAGGATTCCTTTTTAGAGTAGCCTAAAAAAGAGAAGAATATGCCTTTAACAGCCTGAAAAAGTGTCAATATAGCCTTGGTTTTAAGGCCTTAATATTAAAACCGTACATCAGAATGCTCTGAAACTACTGAGAGACACACTGGATAGGTGATGTCTCCCCCACTTGGAATGGAGCTGGAATAACGTCAGGATTCCTTTTTAGAGTAGCTGACAAGAGAAAAAATAGCCTTAACAACCTGAAAAAGTGTCAATAAAGCTTTTAACAGCCTGAAAAAGTGTCAATATAGCCTTGGTTTTAAGGCCTTAATATTAAAACCGTACATCAGAATGCTCTGAAATTACCTGAGAGACACACTGGATATGTGATGTCTCCCCACACTTGCAATGGAGCTGGAATAACGTCAGGATTCCTTTTTAGAGTAGCCTAAAAAAAGAGAGAATATGCCTTTAACACCTGAAAAAGTGTCAATAAGCTTTAACAGCCTGAAAAAGTGTCAATATAGCCTGGTTTTAAGGCCTTAATATTAAAACCGTACATCAGAATGCTCTGAAATTACTGAGAGACACACTGGATATGTGATGTCTCCCCACACTTGGAATGGAGCTGGAATAACGTCAGGATTCCTTTTTAGAGTAGCCTAAACAAGAGAAGAATATGCCTTTAACACCTGAAAAAGTGTCAATATAGCCTTGGTTTTAAGGCCTTAATATTAAAACCGTACATCAGAATGCTCTGAAATTACCTGAGAGACACACTGGATAGGTGATGTCTCCCCCACACTTGGAATGGAGCTGGAATAACGTCAGGATTCCTTTTTAGAGTAGCCTAAAAAGAGAAGAATATGCCTTTAACAGCCTGAAAAAGTGTCAATATAGCCTTGGTTTTAAGGCCTTAATATTAAAACCGTACATCAGAATGCTCTGAAATTACCTGAGAGACACACTGGATAGGTGATGTCTCCCCCACACTTGGAATGGAGCTGGAATAACGTCAGGATTCCTTTTAGAGTAGCCTGAACAAGAGAAGATATGCCTTTAACAACCTGAAAAAGTGTCAATAAGCTTTAACAGCCTGAAAAAGTGTCAATATAGCCTTGGTTTTAAGGCCTTAATATTAAAACCGTACATCAGAATGCTCTGAATTACCTGAGAGACACACTGGATATGTGATGTCTCCCACACTTGCAATGGAGCTGGAAAACGTCAGGATTCCTTTTAGAGTAGCCTGAAAAAGAGAAGAATATGCCTTTAACAGCCTGAAAAAGTGTCAATATAGCCTTGGTTTTAGGCTTAATATTAAAACGTACATCAGAATGCTCTGAAACTACATGAGAGACACACTGGATAGGTGATGTCTCCCCCACACTTGCAATGGAGCTGGAATAACGTCAGGATTCCTTTTAGAGTAGCCTGAACAAGAGAAGAATATGCCTTTAACAACCTGAAAAAGTGTCAAAGCTTTTAACAGCCTGAAAAAGTGTCAATATAGCCTGGTTTTAAGGCCTTAATATTAAAACCGTACATCAGAATGCTCTGAAATTACTGAGAGACACACTGGATAGGTGATGTCTCCCCCACACTTGAATGGAGCTGGAATAACGTCAGGATTCCTTTTTAGAGTAGCCTAACAAAAGAGAAGAATATGCCTTTAAACAGCCTGAAAAAAAAGTGTCAATATAGCCTTGGTTTTAAGGCCTTAATATTAAAACCGTACATCAGAATGCTCTGAAAACCTGAGAGACACACTGGATAGGTGATGTCCCCCACACTTGGAATGGAGCTGGAATAACGTCAGGATTCCTTTTTAGAGTAGCTGAACAAGAGAAGAATATGCCTTTAACAACCTGAAAAAGTGTCAATAAAGCTTTTAACAGCCTGAAAAAGTGTCAATATAGCCTTGGTTTTAAGGCCTTAATATTAAAACCGTACATCAGAATGCTCTGAATTACTGAGAGACACATGGATATGTGATGTCTCCCCCACACTTGGAATGGAGCTGGAATAACGTCAGGATTCCTTTTTAGAGTAGCCTGAACAAGAGAGAATATGCCTTTAACAACCTGAAAAAGTGTCAAAGCTTTTAACAGCCTGAAAAAGTGTCAATATAGCCTTGGTTTTAGGAACTAATATTAAAACCGTACATCAGAATGCTCTGAAATTACCTGAGAGACACACTGGATATGTGATGTCTCCCCCACACTTGCAATGGAGCTGGAATAACCAGGATTCCTTTTAGAGTAGCCTGAAAAAGAGAAGATATGCCTTTAACAGCCTGAAAAAGTGTCAATATAGCCTTGGTTTTAAGGCCTTAATATTAAAACCGTACATCAGAATGCTCTGAAATACATGAGAGACACACTGGATAGGTGATGTCCCCCACACTTGCAATGGAGCTGGAATAACGTCAGGATTCCTTTTTAGAGTAGCCTGAAAAGAGAAGAATATGCCTTTAACAGCCTGAAAAAGTGTCAAAGCTTTAACAGCCTGAAAAAGTGTCAATATAGCCTTGGTTTTAAGGCCTTAATATTAAAACCGTACATCAGAATGCTCTGAAATTACCTGAGAGACACATGGATAGGTGATGTCTCCCCCACACTTGCAATGGAGCTGGAATAACGTCAGGATTCCTTTTTAGAGTAGCCTAAAAAGAGAAGAATATGCCTTTAACAGCCTGAAAAAGTGTCAATATAGCCTTGGTTTAAGGCCTTAATATTAAAACCGTACATCAGAATGCTCTGAAATACATGAGAGACACACTGGATAGGTGATGTCTCCCCCACACTTGGAATGGAGCTGGAATAACGTCAGGATTCCTTTTAGAGTAGCCTGAACAAGAGAAGAATATGCCTTAACAACCTGAAAAAGTGTCAATAAAGCTTTTAACAGCCTGAAAAAGTGTCAATATAGCCTTGGTTTTAGGCCTTAATATTAAAACCGTACATCAGAATGCTCTGAAAACCTGAGAGACACACTGGATAGGTGATGTCTCCCCCACACTTGGATGGAGCTGGAATAACGTCAGGATTCCTTTTAGAGTAGTAGCCTAAAAAAGAGAAGAATATGCCTTAACAGCCTGAAAAAGTGTCATATAGCCTTGGTTTTAAGGCCTTAATATTAAAACGTACATCAGAATGCTCTGAAAATACATGAGACCTGAGAGACACACTGGATAGGTGATGTCTCCCCCACACTTGGAATGGAGCTGGAATAACGTCAGGATTCCTTTTTAGAGTAGCCTGAACAAGAGAAGAATGCCTTTAACAACCTGAAAAAGTGTCAAGAAAGCTTTTAACAGCCTGAAAAAAGTGTCAATATAGCCTTGTTTTAAGGCCTTAATATTAAAACCGTACATCAGAATGCTCTGAAATTACCTGAGAGACACACTGGATATGTGATGTCTCCCCCACACTTGGAATGGAGCTGGAATAACGTCAGGATTCCTTTTTAGAGTAGCCTGAACAAGAGAAGAATATGCCTTTAACAACCTGAAAAAGTGTCAAAGCTTTTAACAGCCTGAAAAAGTGTCAATATAGCTTGGTTTAAGGCCTTAATATTAAAACCGTACATCAGAATGCTCTGAAATTACCTGAGAGACAACTGGATATGTGATGTCTCCCCCACACTTGCAATGGAGCTGGAATAACGTCAGGATTCCTTTTTAGAGTAGCCTGAAAAAGAGAAGAATATGCCTTTAACAGCCTGAAAAAGTGTCAATATAGCTTGGTTTTAAGGCCTTAATATTAAAACCGTACATCAGAATGCTCTGAAACTACATGAGAGACACATGGATAGGTGATGTCTCCCCACACTTGGAATGGAGCTGGAATAACGTCAGGATTCCTTTTTAGAGTAGCCTGAACAAGAGAAGAATATGCCTTTAACAACCTGAAAAAGTGTCAATAAAGCTTTTAACAGCCTGAAAAAGTGTCAATATAGCCTTGGTTTTAAGGCCTTAATATTAAAACCGTACATCAGAATGCTCTGAAATTACCTGAGAGACACTGGATAGGTGATGTCTCCCCACACTTGCAATGGAGCTGGAATAACGTCAGGATTCCTTTTTAGAGTAGCCTAAAAAGAGAAGAATATGCCTTTAACAGCCTGAAAAAGTGTCAATATAGCCTTGGTTTTAAGGCCTTAATATTAAAACCGTACATCAGAATGCTCTGAAATACATGAGAGACACACTGGATAGGTGATGTCTCCCAACACTTGGAATGGAGCTGGAATAACGTCAGGATTCCTTTTTAGAGTAGCCTGAACAAGAGAAGAATATGCCTTTAACAACCTGAAAAAGTGTAAAAGCTTTTAACAGCCTGAAAAAGTGTCAATATAGCCTTGGTTTTAAGGCCTTAATATTAAACCGTACATCAGAATGCTCTGAAATTACCTGAGAGACACACTGGATAGGTGATGTCTCCCCCACACTTGAATGGAGCTGGAATAACGTCAGGATTCCTTTTTAGAGTAGCCTGAAAAAGAGAAGAATATGCCTTTAACAGCCTGAAAAAGTGTCAATATAGCCTTGGTTTTAAGGCCTTAATATTAAAACCGTACATCAGAATGCTCTGAAACTACTGAGAGACACACTGGATAGGTGATGTCTCCCCCACATTGGAATGGAGCTGGAATAACGTCAGGATTCCTTTTTAGAGTAGCCTGAAAAAGAGAAGAATATGCCTTTAACAACCTGAAAAAGTGTCAATAAAGCTTTTAACAGCCTGAAAAAGTGTCAATATAGCCTTGGTTTTAAGGCCTTAATATTAAAACCGTACATCAGAATGCTCTGAAATTACCTGAGAGACACACTGGATATGTGATGTCTCCCCCACACTTGAATGGAGCTGGAATAACGTCAGGATTCCTTTTAGAGTAGCCTGAACAAGAGAAAAATATGCCTTTAACAAACTGAAAAAGTGTCAAAGCTTTTAACAGCCTGAAAAAGTGTCAATATAGCCTTGGTTTTAAGGCCTTAATATTAAAACCGTACATCAGAATGCTCTGAAATTACCTGAGAGACACACTGGATAGGTGATGTCTCCCCCACACTTGCAATGGAGCTGGAATAACGTCAGGATTCCTTTTAGAGTAGCCTGAAAAAGAGAAGAATATGCCTTTAACAGCCTGAAAAAGTGTCAATATAGCCTGGTTTTAAGGCCTTAATATTAAAACGTACATCAGAATGCTCTGAAACTACATGAGAGACACACTGGATAGGTGATGTCTCCCCACACTTGGAATGGAGCTGGAATAACGTCAGGATTCCTTTTAGAGTAGCCTGAACAAGAGAAGAATATGCCTTTAACAACCTGAAAAAGTGTCAAAGCTTTTAACAGCCTGAAAAAGTGTCAATATAGCCTTGGTTTTAGGGCTTAATATTAAAACCGTACATCAGAATGCTCTGAAATTACCTGAGAGACACACTGGATAGGTGATGTCTCCCCCACACTTGCAATGGAGCTGGAATAACGTCAGGATTCCTTTTAGAGTAGCCTAAAAAAGAGAAGAATATGCCTTTAACAGCCTGAAAAAGTGTCAATATAGCCTTGGTTTTAAGGCCTTAATATTAAAACCGTACATCAGAATGCTCTGAAACTACATGAGAGACACATGGATAGGTGATGTCTCCCCACACTTGGATGGAGCTGGAATAACGTCAGGATTCCTTTTTAGAGTAGCCTGAACAAGAGAAATATGCCTTTAACAACCTGAAAAAGTGTCAATAAAGCTTTAACAGCCTGAAAAAGTGTCAATATAGCCTTGGTTTAAGGCCTTAATTTTAAAACCGTACATCAGAATGCTCTGAAACTACCTGAGAGACACACTGGATAGGTGATGTTCCCCCACACTTGAATGGAGCTGGAATAACGTCAGGATTCCTTTTTAGAGTAGCCTGAACAAGAGAAGAATATGCCTTTAACACCTGAAAAAGTGTCAAAGCTTTTAACAGCCTGAAAAAGTGTCAATATAGCCTTGGTTTTAGGGCCTTAATATTAAAAACCGTACATCAGAATGCTCTGAAATTACCTGAGAGACACACTGGATAGGTGATGTCTCCCCCACACTTGCAATGGAGCTGGAATAACGTCAGGATTCCTTTTCCTTTTTAGATAGCCTAAAAAGAGAAGAATATGCCTTTAACAGCCTGAAAAAGTGTCAATATAGCCTTGGTTTTAAGGCCTTAATAATAAAACCGTACATCAGAATGCTCTGAAACTACATGAGAGACACACTGGATAGGTGATGTCTCCCCCACACTTGGAATGGAGCTGGAATAACGTCAGGATTCCTTTTTAGAGTAGCCTGAACAAGAGAAGAATATGCCTTTAACAACCTGAAAAAGTGTCAATAAAGCTTTTAACAGCCTGAAAAAGTGTCAATATAGCCTTGGTTTTAAGGCCTTAATATTAAAACCGTACATCAGAATGCTCTGAAATTACGTGAGAGACACACTGGATATGTGATGTCTCCCCCACACTTGGAATGGAGCTGGAGTAATGTCAGGAGTCCTTTTTAGATTAGCCTGAACCAGAGAAGAATATGCCTTTAACAACCTGAAAAAGTGTCAAAGCTTTTAACAGCCTGAAAAAGTGTCAATATAGCTTTTAACAGCCTGAAAAAGTGTCACTATAGCCTTGGTTTTAAGGCCTTAATATTAAAACAGTACATCAGAATGCTCTGAAACTACATGAGAGACACACTGGATAGGTGATGTCTCCCGCACACTTGAAATGGAGCTGGAATAACGTCAGTATTCCTTTTTAGAGTAGCCTGAACAACAGAAGAATATGCCTTTAACAGCCTGAAAAAGTGTCAAAGCTTTTAACAGCCTGAAAAAGTGTCAATATAGCCTTGGTTTTAGGGCTTAATATTAAAACCGTACATCAGAATGCTCTGAAATTACCTGAGAGACACACTGGATAGGTGATGTCTCCCCCACACTTGCAATGGAGCTGGAATAACGTCAGGATTCCTTTTAGAGTAGCCTAAACAAGAGAAGAATATGCCTTAACAGCCTGAAAAAAGTGTCAATATAGCCTTGGTTTTAAGGCCTTAATATTAAAACCGTACATCAGAATGCTCTGAAATTACATGAGAGACACACTGGATAGGTGATGTCTCCCCACACTTGGAATGGAGCTGGAATAACGTCAGGATTCCTTTTAGAGTAGCCTGAAAAGAGAAAATAGCCTTTAACAACCTGAAAAAGTGTCAAAGCTTTTAACAGCCTGAAAAAGTGTCAATATAGCCTTGGTTTTAGGGCCTTAATATTAAAACCGTACATCAGAATGCTCTGAAATTACCTGAGAGACACACTGGATAGGTGATGTCTCCCCACACTTGCAATGGAGCTGGAATAACGTCAGGATTCCTTTTTAGAGTAGCCTGAAAAAGAGAAGAATATGCCTTTAACAGCCTGAAAAAGTGTCAATATAGCCTTGGTTTTAAGGCCTTAATATTAAAACCGTACATCAGAATGCTCTGAAATTACCTGAGAGACACACTGGATAGGTGATGTCTCCCCCACACTTGGAATGGAGCTGGAATAACGTCAGGATTCCTTTTTAGAGTAGCCTGAACAGAGAAGAATATGCTTTAACAACCTGAAAAAGTGTCAAAGCTTTTAACAGCCTGAAAAAGTGTCAATATAGCTTGGTTTTAGGGCCTTAATATTAAAAACCGTACATCAGAATGCTCTGAAATTACCTGAGAGACACATGGATAGGTGATGTCTCCCCACACTTGCAATGGAGCTGGAATAACGTCAGGATTCCTTTTAGAGTAGCCTAAAAAAGAGAAGAATATGCCTTAACAGCCTGAAAAAGTGTCAATATAGCCTTGGTTTTAAGGCCTTAATATTAAAACCGTACATCAGAATGCTCTGAAATTACATGAGAGACACACTGGATAGGTGATGTCTCCCCCACACTGGAATGGAGCTGGAATAACGTCAGGATTCCTTTTTAGAGTAGCCTGAACAAGAGAAGAATATGCCTTTAACAACCTGAAAAAGTGTCAATAAAGCTTTTAACAGCCTGAAAAAGTGTCAATATAGCCTTGGTTTAAGGCCTTAATATTAAAACCGTACATCAGAATGCTCTGAAATTACCTGAGAGACACACTGGATAGGTGATGTCTCCCCCACACTTGCAATGGAGCTGGAATAACGTCAGGATTCCTTTTAGAGTAGCCTAAAAAAGAGAAGAATATGCCTTTAACAGCCTGAAAAAGTGTCAATATAGCCTTGGTTTAAGGCCTTAATATTAAAACCGTACATCAGAATGCTCTGAAATTACCTGAGAGACACACTGGATAGGTGATGTCTCCCCACACTTGGATGGAGCTGGAATAACGTCAGGATTCCTTTTTAGAGTAGCCTGAACAAGAGAAGAATATGCCTTTAACAACCTGAAAAAGTGTCAATAAAGCTTTTAACAGCCTGAAAAAGTGTCAATATAGCCTTGGTTTTAAGGCCTTAATATTAAAACCGTACATCAGAATGCTCTGAAATTACCTGAGAGACACACTGGATATGTGATGTCTCCCCCACACTTGGAATGGAGCTGGAATAACGTCAGGATTCCTTTTTAGAGTAGCCTGAACAAGAGAAGAATATGCCTTTAACAACCTGAAAAAGTGTCAAAGCTTTTAACAGCCTGAAAAAGTGTCAGTATAGCCTTGGTTTTAAGGCCTTAATATTAAAACCGTACATCAGAATGCTCTGAAATAACTGAGAGACACACTGGATAGGTGATGTCTCCCCCACACTTGCAATGGAGCTGGAATAACGTCAGGATTCCTTTTTAGAGTAGCCTAAAAAAGAGAGAAGAATATGCCTTTAACAGCCTGAAAAAGTGTCAATATAGCCTTGGTTTAAGGCCTTAATATTAAAACCGTACATCAGAATGCTCTGAAACTACCTGAGAGACACACTGGATAGTGATGTCTCCCCACACTTGGAATGGAGCTGGAATAACGTCAGGATTCCTTTTAGAGTAGCCTGAAAAAGAGAGAATATGCTTTAACAACTGAAAAAGTGTCAATAAAGCTTTTAACAGCCTGAAAAAGTGTCAATATAGCCTTGGTTTAAGGCCTTAATATTAAAACCGTACATCAGAATGCTCTGAAATTACTGAGAGACACACTGGATATGTGATGTCTCCCCCACACTTGCAATGGAGCTGGAATAACGTCAGGATTCCTTTTTAGAGTAGCCTAAAAAAGAGAAGAATATGCCTTTAACAACCTGAAAAAGTGTCATAAAGCTTTTAACAGCCTGAAAAAGTGTCAATATAGCCTTGGTTTTAAGGCCTTAATATTAAAACCGTACATCAGAATGCTCTGAAATTACCTGAGAGACACACTGGATAGTGATGTCTCCCCCACACTTGGAATGGAGCTGGAATAACGTCAGGATCCTTTTAGAGTAGCTGAACAAGAGAAAATATGCCTTAACAACCTGAAAAAGTGTCAAAGCTTTTAACAGCCTGAAAAAGTGTCAATATAGCCTTGGTTTTTAGGCCTTAATATTAAAACCGTACATCAGAATGCTCTGAAATTACCTGAGAGACACACTGGATATGTGATGTCTCCCCAACTTGCAATGGAGCTGGAATAACGTCAGGATTCCTTTTAGAGTAGCCTAAACAAGAGAAGAATATGCCTTTAACAGCCTGAAAAAGTGTCAATATAGCCTTGGTTTTAAGGCCTTAATATTAAAACCGTACATCAGAATGCTCTGAAATTACATGAGAGACACTGGATATGGGATGTCTCCCCCACACTTGGAATGGAGCTGGAATAACGTCAGGATTCCTTTTTAGAGTAGCCTGAACAAGAGAAGAATATGCCTTTAACAACCTGAAAAAGTGTCAATAAAGATTTAACAGCCTGAAAAAGTGTCAATATAGCCTTGGTTTAAGGCCTTAATATTAAAACCTACATCAGAAGCTCTGAATATTAAGAGACACACTGGATAGGTGATGTCTCCCCCACACTTGCAATGGAGCTGGAATAACGTCAGGATTCCTTTTTAGAGTAGCCTAAAAAGAGAAGAATATGCCTTTAACAGCCTGAAAAAGTGTCAATATAGCTTGGTTTTAAGGCCTTAATATTAAAACCGTACATCAGAATGCTCTGAAAATACATGAGAGACACACTGGATAGGTGATGTCTCCCCCACTTGGAATGGAGCTGGAATAACGTCAGGATTCCTTTTTAGAGTAGCCTGAACAAGAGAAGAATATGCCTTTAACAACCTGAAAAAGTGTCAATAAAGCTTTTAACAGCCTGAAAAAGTGTCAATATAGCCTTGGTTTTAGGCCTTAATATTAAAACGTACATCAGATGCTCTGAAATTACCTGAGAGACACACTGGATATGTGATGTCTCCCCAACACTTGCAATGGAGCTGGAATAACGTCAGGATTCCTTTAGAGTAGCCTAAAAAAGAGAAGAATATGCCTTTAACAACTGAAAGTGTCAAAGCTTTTAACAGCCTGAAAAAGTGTCATATAGCCTTGGTTTTAAGGCCTTAATATTAAAACCGTACATCAGAATGCTCTAAATTACCTGAGAGACACACTGGATATGTGATGTCTCCCCACACTTGGAATGGAGCTGGAATAACGTCAGGATTCCTTTTTAGAGTAGCCTGAACAAGAGAAGAATATGCCTTTAACAACCTGAAAAAGTGTCAAAGCTTTTAACAGCCTGAAAAAGTGTCAATATGCCTTGGTTTTAGGCCTTAATATTAAAACCGTACATCAGAATGCTCTGAAATACCGAGAGACACACTGGATATGTGATGTCTCCCCCACACTTGGAATGGAGCTGGAATAACGTCAGGATTCCTTTTTAGAGTAGCCTACCAAAGAGAAGAAATGCCTTTAACAGCCTGAAAAAGTGTCAATATAGCCTGGTTTTAAGGCCTTAATATTAAAACCGTACATCAGAATGCTCTGAAATTACATGAGAGACACACTGGATAGGTGATGTCTCCCCCACACTTGGAATGGAGCTGGAATAACGTCAGGATTCCTTTTTAGAGTAGCCTGAACAAGAGAAGATATGCCTTTAACAACCTGAAAAAGTGTCAATAAAGCTTTTAACAGCCTGAAAAAGTGTCAATATAGCCTTGGTTTTAGGGCCTTAATATTAAAACCGTACATCAGAATGCTCTGAAATTACCTGAGAGACACATGGATATGTGATGTCTCCCCCACACTTGCAATGGAGCTGGAATAACGTCAGGATTCCTTTTAGAGTAGCCTAAAAAAGAGAAGAATATGCTTTAACAACCTGAAAAAGTGTCAATAAAGCTTTAACAGCCTGAAAAAGTGTCAATATAGCCTTGGTTTTAAGGCCTTAATATTAAACCGTACATCAGAATGCTCTGAAACTACTGAGAGACACATGGATAGGTGATGTCTCCCCCAACTTGGAATGGAGCTGGAATAACGTCAGGATTCCTTTTTAGAGTAGCCTGAACAAGAGAAGAATATGCCTTAACAACCTGAAAAAGTGTCAAAGCTTTTAACAGCCTGAAAAAGTGTCAATATAGCCTTGTTTAGGGCCTTAATATTAAAACGTACATCAGAATGCTCTGAAATTACCTGAGAGACACACTGGATAGGTGATGTCTCCCCCACACTTGCAATGGAGCTGGAATAACGTCAGGATTCCTTTTTAGAGTAGCCTAAAAAAGAGAAGAATATGCCTTTAACAGCCTGAAAAAGTGTCAATATAGCTTGGTTTTAAGGCCTTAATATTAAAACGTACATCAGAATGCTCTGAAACTACATGAGAGACACACTGGATAGGTGATGTCTCCCCCACACTTGGAATGGAGCTGGAATAACGTCAGGATTCCTTTTTAGAGTAGCCTGAAAAGAGAAGAATATGCCTTTAACAACCTGAAAAAGGTCAATAAAGCTTTTAACAGCCTGAAAAAGTGTCAATATAGCCTTGGTTTTAAGGCCTTAATATTAAAACCGTACATCAGAATGCTCTGAAATTACCTGAGAGACACACTGGATATGTGATGTCTCCCCCACACTTGAATGGAGCTGGAATAACGTCAGGATTCTTTTAGAGTAGCTGAACAGAGAAGAATATGCCTTTAACAACCTGAAAAAGTGTCAAAGCTTTTAACAGCCTGAAAAAGTGTCAATATAGCCTTGGTTTAGGGCTTAATATTAAAACCGTACATCAGATGCTCTGAAATACCTGAGAGACACACTGGATATGTGATGTCTCCCCCACACTGGCAATGGAGCTGGAATAACGTCAGGATTCCTTTTAGAGTAGCCTAAAAAAGAGAAGAATATGCCTTTAACAGCCTGAAAAAGTGTCAATATAGCCTTGGTTTAAGGCCTTAATATTAAAAACCGTACATCAGAATGCTCTGAAATTACTGAGAGACACAATGGATATGTGATGTCCCCCCCTGCACTTCCAAGTGGGAGCTGAGAGTAGCCTAAAAAAAGAGAAGAATATGCTTTAACAGCCTGAAAAAGTGTCAATATAGCCTTGGTTTTAAGGCCTTAATATTAAAAACGTACATCAGAATGCTCTGAAATAACTGAGAGACACACTGGATATGTGATGTCTCCCCACACTTGCAATGGAGCTGGATAACGTCAGGATCCTTTTTAGAGTAGCCTGAACAAGAGAAAAAATGCTTTAACAACCTGAAAAAGTGTCAAAGCTTTTAACAGCCTGAAAAAGTGTCAATATAGCCTTGGTTTTAAGGCCTTAATATTAAAACCGTACATCAGAATGCTCTGAAATTACGTGAGAGACACACTGGATAGGTGATGTCTCCCCACACTTGGAATGGAGCTGGAATAACGTCAGGATTCCTTTTTAGAGTAGCCTGAACAGAGAAGAATTTGCCTTAACAACCTGAAAAGTGTCAATAAAGCTATTAACAGCCTGAAAAAGTGTCAATATAGCCTTGGTTTAGGGCCTTAATATTAAAACGTACATCAGAATGCTCTGAAATTACATGAGAGACACACTGGATATGTGATGTCTCCCCCACACTTGCAATGGAGCTGGAATAACGTCAGGATTCCTTTTTAGAGTAGCCTGAATAAGAGAAGAATATGCCTTTAACAGCCTGAAAAAGTGTCAATATAGCCTGGTTTTAAGGCCTTAATATTAAAACCGTACATCAGATGCTCTGAAACTACCTGAGAGACACATGGATAGGTGATGTCTCCCCACACTTGGAATGGAGCTGGAATAACGTCAGGATTTCTTTTAGAGTAGCCTGAACAAGAGAAGAATATGCCTTAACACCTGAAAAAGTGTCAATACAGCTTTTAACAGCCTGAAAAAGTGTCAATATAGCCTTGGTTTAAGGCCTTAATATTAAAACCGTACATCAGAATGCTCTGAAATTACCTGAGAGACACACTGGATATGTGATGTCTCCCCCACACTTGGATGGAGCTGGAATAACGTCAGGATTCCTTTTAGAGTAGCCTGAACAAGAGAAACAATATGCCTTTAAAAACCTGAAAAAGTGTCATAAAGCTTGTAACAGCCTGAAAAAGTGTCAATATAGCCTTGGTTTAGGGCCTTAATATTAAAACCGTACATCAGAATGCTCTGAAATTACCTGAGAGACACACTGGATATGTGATGTCTCCCCACACTTGCAATGGAGCTGGATAACGTCAGGATTCTTTTTAGAGTAGCCTGAACAAGAGAAGAATATGCCTTTAACAACCTGAAAAAGTGTCAAAGCTTTTAACAGCCTGAAAAAAGTGTCAATATAGCCTTGGTTTTAGGCTTCTTATATAAAACCGTACATCAGAATGCTCTGAAATACCGGAGAGACACATGGATAGGTGATGTCTCCCCACACTTGCAATGGAGCTGGAACTAATAACAGGAGTTCTTTTAGAGTAGCCTAAACAAGAGAAGAATATGCCTTCAACAACCTGAAAAAGTGTCAAAGCTTTTAACAGCCTGAAAAAGTGTCAATATAGCCTTGGTTTAGGCCTTAATATTAAAACCGTACATCAGAATGCTCTGAAATTACCTGAGAGACACACTGGATATGTGATGTCTCCCCCACACTTGCAATGGAGCTGGAATAACGTCAGGATTCCTTTTAGAGTAGCCTAAAAAGAGAAGAATATGCCTTTACAGCCTGAAAAAGTGTCAATATAGCCTTGGTTTTAAGGCCTTAATATTAAAACCGTACATCAGAATGCTCTGAAATACATGAGAGACACATGGATAGGTGATGTCTCCCCACACCTGGAATGGAGCTGGAATAACGTCAGGATTCCTTTTTAGAGTAGCCTGAACAAGAGAAGAATATGCCTTAACAACCTGAAAAAGTGTCAAAGCTTTAACAGCCTGAAAAAGTGTCAATATAGCCTTGGTTTTAGGGCTTAATATTAAAACCGTACATCAGAATGCTCTGAAATTACGTGAGAGACCACTGGATAGGTGATGTCTCCCCCACATTGCAATGGAGCTGAATAACGTCAGGATTCCTTTTTAGAGTAGCCTAAAAAGAAGAATAGCCTTTTAAAAACAGCTGAAAAAAGTGTCAATATAGCCTTGGTTTTAAGGCCTTAATAATAAAAACGTACATCAGAATGCTCTGAATTACCTGAGAGACCACTGGATAGGTGATGTCCCCCCACACTTGGAATGGAGCTGGAATAACGTCAGGATCCTTTTTAGAGTAGCCTGAACAAGAGAAAGAAATATGCCTTTAACAACCTGAAAAAGTGTCAATAAAGCTTTAACAGCCTGAAAAAGTGTCAATATAGCCTTGGTTTAAGGCCTTAATATTAAAACCGTACATCAGAATGCTCTGAAATAGTGAGAGACACACTGGATAGGTGATGTCCCCCACACTTGGAATGGAGCGGGTAATGTCAGGAGTCCTTTTTAGAGTAGCCTGAACAAGAGAAGAATATGCCTTTAACAACCTGAAAAAGTGTCAAACTTTTAACAGCCTGAAAAGTGTCAATATAGCCTTGGTTTTAGGCCTAATATTAAAACGTACATCAGAATGCTCTGAAAT
>NW_022604784.1:0-27262 GCF_008692095.1 Etheostoma spectabile
TACAGAGGGGATGCTTTCAGCCTGGAGGCCGTTGCCTAGCACAGAGCCCCTCACTGGCCTTTGGGGGGGTGTGAGGGTGCTGGAGCCTGTTAACCCAGTGTCAGTGCATGTTTGGGCCACAGAGTGAAGGGTATAACCCTGGGGGTCATAGGCCAGACTTAGAGCCACTTGCTGGCCTTTGGGGGGGTGGGAGGGTGCTGGAGCCTGTTAACCCAGTGTCAGTGCATGTTATTGGGCCACAGAGTGAAGGCTTTTAACCCTGGAGGTCATAGGCCTGACTTAGAGTCACTTGCTGGGCATTAAGAGGGAGTGTGAGGGCGCCGGAGCCTGTTAACCCAGTGTCAGTGCACGTTTCTGGGGTACAGAGGGGATGCATTTCAGCCTGGAGGCCGTGCCTAGCACAGAGCCCCTCACTGGGCCTTTGGGGTTGTGGGAGGGTGCTGGAGCCTGTTAACCCAGTGTCAGTGCATGTTATTGGGCCACAGAGTGAAGGGTTATAACCCTGGGGGTCATAGGCCAGACTTAGAGCCACTTGCTGGGCCTTTGGGGGTGTGGGAGGGTGCTGGAGCCTGTTAACCCAGTGTCAGTGCATGTTATTGGGCCACAGAGTGAAGGCTTTTAACCCTGGAGGTCATAGGCCTGACTTAGTCACTTGCTGGGCATTAGAGGGAGTGAGGGCGCCGGAGCCTGTTAACCCAGTGTCAGTGCACGTTTCTGGGGTACAGAGGGATGCATTTCAGCCGGAGGCCGTTGCCTAGCAACAGAGCCCCTCACTGGGCCTTTGGGGGGTGGGAGGGTGCTGGAGCCTGTTAACCCAGTGTCAGTGCATGTTATTGGGCCACAGAGTGAAGGCTTTTAACCCTGGAGGTCATAGGCCTGACTTAGAGTCACTTGCTGGGCATTAAGAGGGAGTGTGAGGGCGCCGGAGCCTGTTACCCAGTGTCAGTGCACGTTTCTGGGGTACAGAGGGGATGCATTTCAGCCTGGAGGCCGTTGCCTAGCAACAGAGCCCCTCACTGGGCCTTTGGGGGGTGTGGGAGGGTGCTGGAGCCTGTTAACCCAGTGTCAGTGCATGTTTTGGGGCCACAGAGTGAGGGTTATAACCCGGGGGTCATAGGCCAGACTTAGAGCCACTTGCTGGGCCTTTGGGGGTGTGGGAGGGTGCTGGAGCCTGTTAACCCAGTGTCAGTGCATGTTATTGGCCACAGAGTGAAGGCTTTTAACCCTGGAGGTCATAGGCCTGACTTAGAGTCACTTGCTGGGCATTAAGAGGGAGTGTGAGGGCGCCGGAGCCTGTTAACCCAGTGTCAGTGCACGTTTCTGGGGTACAGAGGGGATGCATTTCAGCCTGGAGCCGTTGCCTAGCAACAGAGCCCCTCACTGGGCCTTTGGGGGTGTGGAGGGTGCTGGAGCCTGTTAACCCAGTGTCAGTGCATGTTATTGGGCCACAGAGTGAAGGGTTATAACCCTGGGGTCATAGGCCAGACTTAGAGCCACTTGCTGGGCCTTTGGGGGGTGTGGGAGGGTGCTGGAGCCTGTTAACCCAGTGTCAGTGCATGTATTGGGCCACAGAGTGAAGGCTTTTAACCCTGGAGGTCATAGGCCTGACTTAGAGTCACTTGCTGGCATTAAGGGGAGTGTGAGGGCGCCGGAGCCTGTTAACCCAGTGTCAGTGCACGTTTCTGGGGTACAGAGGGGATGCATTTCAGCCTGGAGGCCGTTGCCTAGCAACAGAGCCCCTCACTGGCCTTTGGGGTGTGGGAGGGTGCTGGAGCCTGTTAACCCAGTGTCAGTGCATGTTATGGGCCACAGAGTGAAGGGTTATAACCCTGGGGGTCATAGGCCAGACTTAGAGCCACTTGCTGGGCCTTTGGGGGGTGTGGAGGGTGCTGGAGCCTGTTAACCCAGTGTCAGTGCATGTTATTGGGCCACAGAGTGAAGGCTTTTAACCCTGGAGGTCATAGGCCTGACTTAGAGTCACTTGCTGGGCATTAAGAGGGAGTGTGAGGGCGCCGGAGCCTGTTAACCCAGTGTCTGCACGTTTCTGGGTACAGAGGGATGCATTTCAGCCTGGAGGCCGTTGCCTAGCAACAGAGCCCCTCACTGGCCCTTTGGGGGTGTGGGGGGTGCTGGAGCCTGTTAACCCAGTGTCAGTGCATGTTATTGGGCCACAGAGTGAAGGGTTATAACCCTGGGGTCATAGGCCAGACTTAGAGCCACTTGCTGGGCCTTTGGGGGTGGGGAGGGTGCTGGAGCCTGTTAACCCAGTGTCAGTGCATGTTTTGGGCCACAGAGTGAAGGCTTTAACCCTGGAGGTCATAGGCCTGACTTAGAGTCACTTGCTGGGCATTAAGAGGTGTGGGGCGCCGGGAGCCTGTTAACCCAGTGTCAGTGCACGTTTCTGGGGTACAGAGGATGCATTTCAGCCTGGAGGCCGTTGCCTAGCAACAGAGCCCTCACTGGCCTTTGGGGGGTGGGAGGGTGCTGGAGCCTGTTAACCCAGTGTCAGTGCATGTTATTGGCCCACAGAGTGAAGGCTTTTAACCCTGGAGGTCATAGGCCTGACTTAGAGTCACTTGCTGGGCATTAAGAGGGAGTGTGAGGCGCCGGAGCCTGTTAACCCAGTGTCAGTGCACTTTCTGGGTACAGAGGGATGCATTTCAGCCTGGAGGCCGTTGCCTAGCAACAGAGCCCCTCACTGGGCCTTTGGGGGGTGTGGGAGGGTGCTGGAGCCTGTTAACCCAGTGTCAGTGCATGTTATTGGGCCACAGAGTGAAGGTTATAACCCTGGGGTCATAGGCCGACTTAGAGCCACTTGCTGGGCCTTTGGGGGGTGTGGAGGGTGCTGGAGCCTGTTAACCCAGTGTCAGTGCATGTTATTGGCCACAGAGTGAAGGCTTTTAACCCTGGAGGTCATAGGCCTGACTTAGTCCACTGCTGGGCATTAGAGGGAGTGTGAGGGCGCCGGAGCCTGTTAACCCAGTGTCAGTGCACGTTTCTGGGGTACAGAGGGGATGCATTTCAGCCTGGAGGCCGTTGCCTAGCAACAGAGCCCCTCACTGGGCCTTTGGGGGTGTGGGAGGGTGCTGGAGCCTGTTAACCCAGTGTCAGTGCATGTTATTGGCCACAGAGTGAAGGCTTTTAACCCTGGAGGTCATAGGCCTGACTTAGAGTCACTTGCTGGGCATTAAGAGGGAGTGTGAGGGCGCCGGAGCCTGTTACCCAGTGTCAGTGCACGTTTCTGGGGTACAGAGGGGATGCATTTCAGCCTGGAGGCCGTTGCCTAGCAACAGAGCCCCTCACTGGGCCTTTGGGGGTGTGGGAGGGTGCTGGAGCCTGTTAACCCAGTGTCAGTGCATGTTATTGGGCCACAGAGTGAAGGGTTATAACCCTGGGGGTCATAGGCCAGACTTAGAGCCACTTGCTGGGCCTTTGGGGGGTGTGGGAGGGTGCTGGAGCCTGTTAACCCAGTGTCAGTGCATGTTATTGGGCCACAGAGTGAAGGCTTTTAACCCTGGAGGTCATAGGCCTGACTTAGAGTCACTTGCTGGGCATTAAGAGGGAGTGTGAGGGCGCCGGAGCCTGTTAACCCAGTGTCAGTGCACGTTTCTGGGGTACAGAGGGGATGCATTTCAGCCTGGAGGCCGTTGCCTAGCAACAGAGCCCCTCACTGGGCCTTTGGGGGGTGTGGAGGGTGCTGGAGCCTGTTAACCCAGTGTCAGTGCATGTTATTGGGCCACAGAGTGAAGGGTTATAACCCTGGGGGTCATAGGCCAGACTTAGAGCCACTTGCTGGGCCTTTGGGGGGTGTGGGAGGGTGCTGGAGCCTGTTAACCCAGTGTCAGTGCATGTTATTGGCCACAGAGTGAAGGCTTTTAACCCTGGAGGTCATAGGCCTGACTTAGAGTCACTTGCTGGGCATTAAGAGGGAGTGTGAGGGCGCCGGAGCCTGTTAACCCAGTGTCAGTGCACGTTTCTGGGGTACAGAGGGGATGCATTTCAGCCTGGAGGCCGTTGCCTAGCAACAGAGCCCCTCACTGGGCCTTTGGGGGTGTGGGAGGGTGCTGGAGCCTGTTAACCCAGTGTCAGTGCATGTTATTGGGCCACAGAGTGAAGGGTTATAACCCTGGGGGTCATAGGCCAGACTTAGAGCCACTTGCTGGGCCTTTGGGGGGTGGGAGGGTGCTGGAGCCTGTTAACCCAGTGTCAGTGCATGTTATTGGCCACAGAGTGAAGGCTTTTAACCCTGGAGGTCATAGGCCTGACTTAGTCACTTGCTGGGCATTAAGAGGAGTGTGAGGGCGCCGGAGCCTGTTAACCCAGTGTCAGTGCACGTTTCTGGGTACAGAGGGGATGCATTTCAGCCTGGAGGCCGTTGCCTAGCAACAGAGCCCCTCACTGGGCCTTTGGGGGTGTGGGAGGGTGCTGGAGCCTGTTAACCCAGTGTCAGTGCATGTTATTGGGCCACAGAGTGAAGGGTTATAACCCTGGGGGTCATAGGCCAGACTTAGAGCCACTTGCTGGGCCTTTGGGGGGTGTGGGAGGGTGCTGGAGCCTGTTAACCCAGTGTCAGTGCATGTTATTGGGCCACAGAGTGAAGGCTTTTAACCCTGGAGGTCATAGGCCTGACTTAGAGTCACTTGCTGGGCATTAAGAGGGAGTGTGAGGGCGCCGGAGCCTGTTAACCCAGTGTCAGTGCACGTTTCTGGGGTACAGAGGGGATGCATTTCAGCCTGGAGGCCGTTGCCTAGCAACAGAGCCCCTCACTGGGCCTTTGGGGGTGTGGGAGGGTGCTGGAGCCTGTTAACCCAGTGTCAGTGCATGTTATTGGGCCACAGAGTGAAGGTTATAACCCTGGGGGTCATAGGCCAGACTTAGAGCCACTTGCTGGGCCTTTGGGGGTGTGGGAGGGTGCTGGAGCCTGTTAACCCAGTGTCAGTGCATGTTATTGGCCCACAGAGTGAAGGCTTTTAACCCTGGAGGTCATAGGCCTGACTTAGAGTCACTTGCTGGGCATTAAGAGGGAGTGTGAGGGCGCCGGAGCCTGTTAACCCAGTGTCAGTGCACGTTTCTGGGGTACAGAGGGGATGCATTTCAGCCTGGAGGCCGTTGCCTAGCAACAGAGCCCCTCACTGGGCCTTTGGGGGGTGTGGGAGGGTGCTGGAGCCTGTTAACCCAGTGTCAGTGCATGTTATTGGGCCACAGAGTGAAGGGTTATAACCCTGGGGGTCATAGGCCAGACTTAGAGCCACTTGCTGGGCCTTTGGGGGGTGTGGGAGGGTGCTGGAGCCTGTTAACCCAGTGTCAGTGCATGTTATTGGGCCACAGAGTGAAGGCTTTTAACCCTGGAGGTCATAGGCCTGACTTAGAGTCACTTGCTGGGCATTAAGAGGGAGTGTGAGGGCGCCGGAGCCTGTTAACCCAGTGTCAGTGCACGTTTCTGGGGTACAGAGGGGATGCATTTCAGCCTGGAGGCCGTTGCCTAGCAACAGAGCCCCTCACTGGGCCTTTGGGGGTGTGGGAGGGTGCTGGAGCCTGTTAACCCAGTGTCAGTGCATGTTATTGGGCCACAGAGTGAAGGGTTATAACCCTGGGGGTCATAGGCCAGACTTAGAGCCACTTGCTGGGCCTTTGGGGGGTGTGAGGGTGCTGGAGCCTGTTAACCCAGTGTCAGTGCATGTTATTGGGCCACAGAGTGAAGGCTTTTAACCCTGGAGGTCATAGGCCTGACTTAGAGTCACTTGCTGGGCATTAAGAGGGAGTGTGAGGGCGCCGGAGCCTGTTAACCCAGTGTCAGTGCACGTTTCTGGGGTACAGAGGGGATGCATTTCAGCCTGGAGGCCGTTGCCTAGCAACAGAGCCCCTCACTGGCCTTTGGGGGTGTGGGAGGGTGCTGGAGCCTGTTAACCCAGTGTCAGTGCATGTTATTGGGCCACAGAGTGAAGGCTTTTAACCCTGGAGGTCATAGGCCTGACTTAGAGTCACTTGCTGGGCATTAAGAGGAGTGTGAGGGCGCCGGAGCCTGTTAACCCAGTGTCAGTGCACGTTTCTGGGGTACAGAGGGGATGCATTTCAGCCTGGAGGCCGTTGCCTAGCAACAGAGCCCCTCACTGGGCCTTTGGGGGTGTGGGAGGGTGCTGGAGCCTGTTAACCCAGTGTCAGTGCATGTTATTGGGCCACAGAGTGAAGGGTTATAACCCTGGGGGTCATAGGCCAGACTTAGAGCCACTTGCTGGGCCTTTGGGGGGTGGGAGGGTGCTGGAGCCTGTTAACCCAGTGTCAGTGCATGTTATTGGCCCACAGAGTGAAGGCTTTTAACCCTGGAGGTCATAGGCCTGACTTAGAGTCACTTGCTGGGCATTAAGAGGGAGTGTGAGGGCGCCGGAGCCTGTTAACCCAGTGTCAGTGCACGTTTCTGGGGTACAGAGGGGATGCATTTCAGCCTGGAGGCCGTTGCCTAGCAACAGAGCCCCTCACTGGGCCTTTGGGGGGTGTGGGAGGGTGCTGGAGCCTGTTAACCCAGTGTCAGTGCATGTTATTGGGCCACAGAGTGAAGGGTTATAACCCTGGGGGTCATAGGCCAGACTTAGAGCCACTTGCTGGGCCTTTGGGGGGTGTGGGAGGGTGCTGGAGCCTGTTAACCCAGTGTCAGTGCATGTTATTGGCCACAGAGTGAAGGCTTTTAACCCTGGAGGTCATAGGCCTGACTTAGAGTCACTTGCTGGGCATTAAGAGGGAGTGTGAGGGCGCCGGAGCCTGTTAACCCAGTGTCAGTGCACGTTTCTGGGGTACAGAGGGGATGCATTTCAGCCTGGAGGCCGTTGCCTAGCAACAGAGCCCCTCACTGGGCCTTTGGGGGTGTGGGAGGGTGCTGGAGCCTGTTAACCCAGTGTCAGTGCATGTTATTGGGCCACAGAGTGAAGGGTTATAACCCTGGGGGTCATAGGCCAGACTTAGAGCCACTTGCTGGGCCTTTGGGGGGTGTGGGAGGTGCTGGAGCCTGTTAACCCAGTGTCAGTGCATGTTATTGGGCCACAGAGTGAAGGCTTTTAACCCTGGAGGTCATAGGCCTGACTTAGAGTCACTTGCTGGGCATTAAGAGGGAGTGTGAGGGCGCCGGAGCCTGTTAACCCAGTGTCAGTGCACGTTTCTGGGGTACAGAGGGATGCATTTCAGCCTGGAGGCCGTTGCCTAGCAACAGAGCCCCTCACTGGGCCTTTGGGGGTGTGGGAGGGTGCTGGAGCCTGTTAACCCAGTGTCAGTGCATGTTATTGGGCCACAGAGTGAAGGGTTATACCCTGGGGGTCATAGGCCAGACTTAGAGCCACTTGCTGGGCCTTGGGGGGTGTGGGAGGGTGCTGGAGCCTGTTAACCAGTGTCAGTGCATGTTATTGGCCCACAGAGTGAAGCTTTTAACCCTGGAGGTCATTTTAACCCTGGAGGTCCAGACTGTCAGACTTACACTTGCTGGGGCCTTGGGGGGGTGTGGGAGGGTGCTGGAGCCTGTTAACCCAGTGTCAGTGCATGTTATTGGGCACAGAGTGAAGGGTTATAACCCTGGGGTCATAGGCCTGACTTAGAGCCACTTGCTGCACTGTAAACCCCAATCCATCCGTGACACAAAATGTTAATGTTACGTCCACACAAACGTTCAAAATTGTCAAAACAACATAAAAACTTTATGTTAATTTGACACAAAAAGTCATCTCATGTAAGGTTGACATAATCTTTTTATGTTAAGTTAACATTTTGGAGTTTTGAGTTCATTCTACTGAAATGTATAACGTCAACATCACTTAATTAGTTCAAGGCCAATTAACAACACATATACTGTGCACTTAGCATATATTTAAAGTTAAGTATACCTAAAAATGGATGTTAAAATATGTACCCAATGTTTTTATGTTCATATGACAAGCAGTCACATTCATGTTTAACAAAATGAAATATTGTGTTCACTTAACACAACAAAACACATAATACAACATAAGTTCCAGAGTTATGCTGAACACAAACATTTGTTCTGTTTTAACATATAAATTCCACAATGTTTTGTGTTTTTATCAACGTATAATTTTTAGTACACATAATTAAGTTTCAAATAGTCAAAGTGACGTTAAATTTAAAGGTTGAGAACAATTTCCATTTCTTTGTCTAACTTAAAATGTTTGAATAGAAGTGATACATAAAATTTGTGTATGTTTGATTAGATACATTAATATTTAGTGTTAAAATGGCATATATTGTTAAACTCAATGAACGGCGTAGAATTTGCGCATTAAGTTTACATTGTATAAGATGTTTGAACTTACAAATTGGTGTAAAAATATCTACTCAGTTGTTTAATGTTCATTTGACAAGCAGTTACTTTCTGGTTCAACAAAATGTTTAAAAAGTGTCCAATTTACACACTAAAAACACATCATTACAACATGAGTTCCAGAGTTATGCTGAACACAACCATTTTGTTCTGTTTTATCGTAAAACTGCCACAATGTTTTGTGTTTTTACCAATGTATTATGTTTTAGTACACCTAATTAAGTTTTAAACTAGTCAAGCGATGTTAAATTTAACAGTTGAGAACAACTTCCATTTCTTTGGTTGTCTCACTTAAAATGTTTGAATAGAAGTGATACATAAAACCTCTGTTATGTTTGATGTGATACATTAATATTTAGGGTTAAATGGCATTTATAGTTAAACTCAATGGACAGCATAGAGTTTGTGCATTAGGTTTACAGTTGTTGAATTTACCAATTGTAAAAATATCTACTGAGTTTTTAAATTTGTATTTGACAAGAATTTACTTTCTTTTTCGACAAAATGAAAAAATTGTGGTCACACAACAGAAACAATTACAACATGAGTTGCAGTTATGCTATGAATTTGGATTATATTTTTAATTGTGGTCCTCTCAGACTTGTTCAGGAATCTTAGTGTTGGGTTACACCAAGCCCAAGTACACTATGAGTAAGTGTAAAGAAAATTAATTCAAACTTCTTTTCCCCTTGTATTGCTAAAAACAACAAAGCAGTAAATATACAGAAAATTTATCCCAGAAATCACTTTCTGCTTATTACAACATCAAAATATTTTGCCCACGGGAAAAGCATCAGTGCACAAATGGCAGAGCTTAATGGTTTCTATTATACACATTGTGTTTAACCATAAAAGAAAAGATACCCTACAAAAAGTAAAATATTTCTCAAAAAGCATTTTAAGTTTGTATGTATTTAAATAAAAGAGGCTTCAAAGTTTTACAGATAACTGAGCTAGACTGGGTGTACAAAATACAGTCAGCATTTCCACCATACACACACAAACACACATTTATGAACACATTCAGCATAAACTAACATAAGGCGCAAATGACAAAGGAAAAAAGATATACAGTAACTCTGGCTCAGAAAAAACCTACAGTTTCTTGCTCAAGGCCAATATTTTAGGTTTGAGCTTGTCTCCATCGATGTGCAAGAGTACTTGCTGAATGAAGAGAAAGGACTTTAACATAGATTTGGGGTAGCTAAGATGCAAAACATAGATAAGCCCAAAGAGGTAAATGAATGCATCAGACCATGAATGGAGGGGTGATGTCACCACTCTGCCTTCAAGGATAATGTTGACTTGACATGGCTGCAGGAAGACCATTTCCTCTTCATCATTAGGGATGATGGACAGTATGCAGACTGGACTGTTACTGTTGTCCAAAGTTCTTTGTTCCGCTTCCTAGAAAAAGAAAAAAATTGAAATATTCATAACCAAATCTTAACAGAATAAGTTTACTTACAGGATTATTTTCCGACATATGTACATATTGGGCCCTATCTTGCACCCAGCACAATTGACTTTTTACACCGTCTAGGGGTGGAACGGTACAAAGAAATCACGGTTTGGTTCATACCTCGGTTGAGACATCACGGTTTGGTCCAATGGAGGGAAAAGCAAAACAAAAATGCAGAAGGCAATTTTTTGTTGTTGTGCATGCATGTGGTGGGTATTAGGGCTGCACAATTATGGCCAAAATGATAATCACAATTATTTTGATTAATATTGAGATCACAATTAATTATCATGATTATTTGTTGAACTAAAACATATTTTATTGTCACGTAGGCTATTTATAACTGCTTTCACATCCATATTATGCTACATTCTTCTTATGTTGAAGTTGTATCTTGTATAAGCACACGTTAATGAAAATGACCTATCTGAAAATAGCGTAGGATATATACCTTCCCTTGTTTTAAAAATAACTGATTAAAAGAGCTAGGGAGAGAGAGGGAGATGGACGCTACTCACAGAGTGACGGCTGACTCATTATGTGTGGGTCCAGCATGAATGGTAGGTCAGTGGAGTTACACACGTATGTATGAAATGTCTGTATCGCCACTGTGCTGCATTTCTATGAACTATGATATTCTGGCCATGGGTCACATCTCTCGCCCACGTCCAGGAGTCTACATCTCACGCTATTACTCAACAAACTCAAGTTTGTTGCATTCAATAACATCTTCTGTGTTTTTTGCCGTGTCCGCCGTGATAGCAGTTACAAGCGGAAACACTTGTACAAATACAGGTTTGCCTCTCATGCTTAACAATATACAGCTGTGTTAATAACAATTAAAACTGTGGACAAATGTAGAAGTGTAGACCGGCGGCCGCTGTGTCTCTCCTTGTTGCGGGGGATACGTGTGTGATTAAAAGGAGCCAGGGCTGCGCGGAGAAATCCAAACACAAGTGAGGCTTTACAGAAGAAAGGGGTCATGTAACGCAAAATTAAACCATATCGATATAAACAACATTGCTTTGTTTGTGGAAAGGCAGCGGATGCGAGGACGTAAGGTGCACCGGGGTGACTTGGGAAAAATATTACTCGCATTCTAGAGCCCTGTTAGCTAAGAGACACTAACTAGCACCAAGTAGCACTGGTCACTGCTGGGACAAAATGTTACGTTTACTGGTAAACTGGTAAACCTTGAGACCGACGTATAACCAACTGCTATCTGTTGAATTCTCCTCATGTTACTCTGTCCTCTGTGACTGTCTACATCTAGAAACTAAGCTGCACGGTGCAGGGAACAACTCTGAATGGCACGTGATCAGACAGTGGTTTACGGAGCGGTAGATGGGCTTTGCAAAAACCCCGGGGCAGAATATGCAGAATATATAATAACGGATTTAAAATATTGCTTGAGCATGATTATAATATGATTAATTGTGCAGCCCTAGTGAGTATGACGCATGCCTTTGGTGTGGGAGAGCTGGGTTTGATTTTGACTGCAATATATCAACTAATGTGTCCCTGAGCAAGACACTTAACCCCTAGTTGTAAGTCGCTTTAGATAAAAGCGTCAGCTAAATGACATGTAATGTCTCAGGCTAGGGCTGCATAAGGCTTCCCTCGATCAAATTTGCATGATTGAACAATATTTTAAATGTGTCCTTCCGTTCCTAGAACGCTCCTTTTTTTTTGCAAAGTCAATTTACTGTTCGTAAACCACTGTCTGATCATGTGCCAGCCAGAGTTGTTCCCTGCACCGTGCAGCTTAGTTCCTAGATTTAGACACTCACAGAGGAGTAACGTGAGAAAAATTCCACAACAGATAGCAGTCGGTCATACGTCGGTCACAAGGTTTACCAGTTTACTAGTAAACGCAAAATAATTCTGGTTGGGACAACACGAGTTATGGCCTTTGGAATTACTCACCATGCAGACTTTGAACACTTCAGAGTCATCCTCACCAAGAAGAACTGGGAGACAATGGAGTGCAGCTGTTCTTATCATGCTGACATCCCTGGCTTGCTGGAAGAATAGAGAAGCAGACTTATGTAAACAGTGTGTAAACCACAAGCACTACCACTAACTAAATACAAGTTGCTACTCAATTTTTACAGTCAGATAACAGGGGTAAACACACACTACATACCACTTTGGCATCATAGATCTTCAGAATAGCTGACAACCGATGTCCAAATTTGCCATGCAGCTTCTCACGAGACAGATTCAACAACCGCTCTGAGTGTTTGTCGAGTCCATCGTAGAATGATCGCAGGAGGTTCTGGTTAGTGATACGTTGAAATTCAGCACAAATCTAAATGTCAAAAAGATATATTAAAGTCACTTACTTACACTGCAATATTGTTTTCTTGTACTATGGCAACTGCACTTTACAATACCTGACGCCACTGTACTTCAGTCTACCTTTCTGCTCATTGGCTGTTTTTTGCCTGTTTTTCTTGTGTGTTTACTTGTTTGTTTTTGCTTTTATTGTAGAAAATGCTACTGTAACAAGGGAATTTCCCCACTGTGGGATGAATAAAGTGTTATCTAATCTATCTAATGGCTTACTACACACAACTAAACAGTAAGAATAGACAAAAACTGAAAATGTTGATATTTATATATAGATATAAACAACATTTAAGAGCAGCCTTTTAGCAGAAGGCTCATGGACACTGATATGTAATCAACCTGGTACAATTAGAGGGAGAACTGCCTAACAGGTGTTGCAGCATTTTACAGATAAAACAATCCATCCTGCAAGCAATACAGTTACCTGTGCATGTAGAAACAAGGCTGGCCATATGCTCTCTATAGTGGTTATAGCGGGGCTGCTATTTATAATTTCGTGCCGTCTCAATGCAAAAGTCTTTCCCATAAAGCGGTTAATTGCAGCAAGATCTTTGTGTACTTTCTTCATCTCTAAGGCCATTCTGACTTTCAGCTCTTCAAGATCTTCTTCACTCTTTCCTTGAGGAAACTGTGCAGAACTGACTGCAACCATGCAAGGACGCTTACGAGATGGCTGGATGTCAGTGACGTAGTTGCCAGTCTTCTCTGCAACCTCTGTGCATCCTCCCCTCTCTCTTGTACTTTTGTATTTGCCTACTTTGAATTTCAGACCAATCTTCCACCCCCCCCATCCTTTTGGTGTACTTCGATCTGCAATGCAAGGGAACTGTTTGATCAAGGCCTCTGCAGCTTCCTCAAAGTCCCTCTCTGTTGGGCAGACATTTTTAGCATACAATGCACCTGCTACCACTTCAAGAATCTCTTGTCTTTGCTCTCTAATTAAAATTAGCTGGTTTCCATGCTTGAAATATTCTTCATTTCCTTTACTTAGAATTCGGTCCATGTCATGAGAAAAGGTTGGCAAGCAAAAAGTTCACTTGATGATCCAGAAGGATGTGGGGTAGATACATGGTGAATATCCTCTAATGGTTGATCGTTAGAAATCGTTTGCTGTACCATTAATATCTTGATTGTGCCTTTATTTGAAAGGTTATCAGTACATGTCAGACTACACATTATGTCGGACTGGGGATCTTGAAACTGGAGCTCAATTTCGCCATCAATTCTGAAATGTTGCATCAGTAAAGATTTGAGGTGGCTGACAGAATATGGCCGCTCTGGAAGCACCATCCTTTCAATGGCACCATCCTCAAACACCACACGTAGTCTAAAGTTAGATGCCATTTCTAGGAGGAAAAGAGAGGATTACATTATTTAGTAAAAGACCATGGAGAGTGATAGTTCACATGAAATACAATTTAAAGAAATAATTTTCACTCTGTGGGCACTAATCATGCAAAACTATACCAGAAAATATTACTTTGCTAGCCAACAAAATCATCAAAAATTATTCTGCACCACATGTAGGGATGTGACGATTATCGTTAACGGTAAATGTAGTATAATATAATAAACACTAACGTTTTTTGAAACTAGTTCAGCTTGCATAGGCCTATGAGTGCTTTCTAAACATATTGAAAATACTTTAAAAAATCCAATGATAATTCAGAAAACCCTGATAATGTTGGTCACTATAACCGTGAAGTAAAAATTTCATACATGAAGTTCCTAACCACATGGCTTATTAAGGTCATCCCACATTAAAAAAACGTAGCCCCCAAAATGTAACAACTAATCTTAAAGCCTAATTATTAAACTAAACACAGCTAAACCCTTTTCATCTCTATGCACTGTGTATTGTTACTTGCTAAATTAGTAATTTTACAGCTTTTACATTAGATAAACACTAAGCTAATTAAATTGCAGTAGGGGTTGTCTTAAACACAACGACATATGTTCTGTAAAATAAGATTTAATTTAGTTTTTATAATTTTATGACCTTACCATGACGTTAAAGTGAAAAGCATGTTTGCTAACCATGAAATGGATAACGTTAGCTAGCTAGCTAAGTTAACTAAACAAGCTAAACTCATGGTCAAAAAAATATATAGCTATATGGGAGGTTAGTTAATGTCAACATTTCAAAGATGCCGCTGGGCGGGTTAACGTAACGTTTTCGACACTGACCACCAGCGTTAACGTTACTAATGTTTTCCTTAATTTTGTTACAAGATATCCCATATTTTAGCAGGGTAATGTTAGCAATATAGCTACGCCCACGTCACGTTAGCATATGTCAAGTAAAACTAACGTAACATAGAGCAAGCTTGAGCGGAATATATATATTGTCATTAAGTTGCGAAATAGCAAACGTCGACGCTAAACACTGCAAACTAATGACACCATCTCTATCTCCTCATAAGTTTGTATACATACCATATTAGTCTTTCACACAACGGAAATATGTTTCGCGTCTTGCAGTGTGCCTGCGCTTTTGCTGGCCAGGTTGATGTCTTCAAAGAACGTGCCGATGGCGCGTTTGGATCATCAGTGACGTTTTGGATGCACTCCAAAACTCATTCAGCGCAGCCCCAGGCCGTGCTGGAACACAGTAACTTTGGGCCCTGAAGGAAAACATCTCCCTGTGCACCACATACACAAATCTAATATCCATGCCACAAACAAAAGCAATCTTAGCTAAGACTGCAATTAAATACATTTATTCTCTCTCTCTCTCTCTCTCTCTCTCTCTCTCTCTCTCTCTCTCTCTCTCCCTCTCTCTCTCTCAATACTGATACACCTGAGCACAACCAGCACTTGTTCACACTGCAAGTTCACACAAGCGGTCATACTCCTGAAGTAACAGACATGCGAAAATGAACAATAACAAACCTGTAGCATAGACCACTCTGTTGTAAGGAAGTAAACATTGAGATTACTGAAGTCAGCGTTTACATTTTCATTTATAAGTTGATGTGCAGTGGAAGTCAGCAAATTAGTGAGCAGATGATAAAGAGAATGAGGTGAAAGGGAGCCAACATTTTTAATTATAACTTTTTGTGAAGCAATGGCTTCTGAGGTGTGTGTATGGAGAGTTGGAGCCAGGAGTGGTGGGCCTGTAACATGTATGTCTTCACTGAAACAGATTGCATCCAGAATTTCAAGATGTCAAGAACAACAACACTCTGACAGCAAGGAGTTCGGTTGTGGCTGTAAACGGGTGGGTGGGTAAGAGAGTTGCACAAAATCAGATATGTATTTAGGACCATTTGAAAGGGGCCCAAATCTTAGCTGAAAAGATTGGATTGTAGTTTGGATCAACGTAAGTAACCTACATTTTCAGGATAAAGCCTAACATCTGCAACGTGATGTCAGGTTTTGCACCTCACCTTCCGCTTTGTGTGTATTTCAGTGGTTTCTGTGTGTGTGTTTCCAAGAAATAACAACAAACTTGGAGCTAGCAGCCACACACTGAAAATTTATAGTTTTGAAGAAATTTGGATTGTGCACAAGATGGGCCTGCTTGGTTCTTGCAGGGAATAATTGTCAAGCTTTACAAAGAATATGTTTACCGTATCTACTCTCTAACTGACGTTTTGGGACCTATTGGCGTGATTGCTAGCTAATTAGCTGGGTCTCATAATGAATTTACACAAAATTTAAAGTTTAAGATTCAACAGGCAGGTTATGAAAAGGTCAAAAATGATTTTATAACTGGAATAAATAAATGTGTAAATAGTCAAAATCCAATGGACAGTTAAAAATTATGTCCAGAAACAGTGCGTGTGCATATGAGGAGGTATTTTCTTTGAATTTGTTTTAATCAATTATCAATTTTATTGAAAAATTATGTGATTAGCAGTAAAAACAACCTGCATAAAACATAATCTAAATTAATCTACAAACCTCTGTGCAAGTAATTTATCAACACTTAATATGTACATGTTCATGTCATTTATTAGGCACACTTTGTAACATAATGTTGAGAAATATGGATTTGTTTGTAAGGAAATTTGCAGATTCTTCTAAAGTTCAAGTTCCAGGTGCCTAAAATATGTAACCGAGGAGGTTGACGATTTGATTTGAGTTTGCCCCAGCGCCTCCTTTGATCCTGCCGCTGCCAGCCAATCAAAGCCAATGAGCAGGACACGAGCGTTAACGTCCGTCGGTCATTCCGGCGCCTTGCCAGTCTCGAAGGGTGGGGATTCTGCTGGAGAGCTTCGTGTGTCGTTGAAACAGTAAGGTAATAATAGTTGCTTTATATTGATTAGTCTTTATCGCTACAGTTACTTTCTTAGCCACAAACAATAACGTGCCAATGTTGTAAGTTTCTAGCAAGCCAAACTTTGTTCCGTGTGGGGGTATTGTGAGGACGCGCTCTGTTAACTTAGTGCCAGCTACTGCTTAACGTTAGCTAGTTAGCTAGGCCTATCTGTTGTTTGGTATGCCTCGGCTAAAAAGAGAACCGGGAGTCTGACTTTTATAAACACTCAGCTAACGTTATGTGATTTGTTTTGAGTCATAGTCAGTGTAATTTAACAGAAAATTTGGCATTATAAATAAAGTAATTAATTTAAAGCGTTTTTTCTTCCCTTCTCAGTTACGTCTAGCCTGACTTTCAAAGGGTATGCAGGCAACATTAATCCATGCACCAACAGAGCACGTTCTTCAAAAGATGTCCCCCCATTAAAAAAAAAAAAAAAAGCAGGGCATGAGTTCATCCTCACATTCTCTGTAAGACAATTTTAGGCAACGTCAAATAGACTAGGACTGAATATGACCAATACAATTAGACTTGTTGCTCAGAAAATGTCTTTGCAATAGTAATTTTATGTGTTAATGGCTAAACAGAATTGTAGGTCAAGAGGTGTTTTAATGAAAGCATGATAGTGTGTGAGTTAACGTCAAGTGTAATAGGCCCTTTTCACTGAAGCCATTTTGTCAAGTCAGGGCCAACGCATGTAGCTTGCTGCCGCGATATGTCGCCAGCCACTATATGCACGTGTCTATGGAGGCAGGTCTCTCTACAATTAAAATCGTAAACTAAAAATTGAGGTTTTCAAAGCAATGTTATCTTGCCTAAATATTAACATTATTTGCGTCATTTGGCGTAGCTAAATTATTTTAATGTGACTTTTAATAATGTACTAGACTGGAATGTTAAACATGTTTATTGTATTATGTATGTGTAAATGTATGTTTATAAGTAAGGGCATTTTGTGGATTTAGGGTCATTGGCGGCTTAGCCTGGACTTTTTGTAAGGTCTGGGTGCATTTTCCCACAAGTGTAACCAGCTCTGTTTTGATTTTGTTTTGTGTGTGTGTGTGCACTTTGCCATTTGACTTAACTTTGAATGTACAAACCTTTGCCATTGGAAAAAATGTTATATGTTTACTATGTTCATTCAATTGTAAATATAAGTAGTTAGTAATTAGTATTAAGTAAATGTTTATATCAAACATTTATTGATTAGAGTTGGAAAAAAACAATGTAGTGCACTCATGTAGGCTTACCTAACTACAATTTTAAGATCCTTGTGCTTAACTATTTCTATATTATGCTCGTTTATACTTTGACTACACACTAAATATAAGACACATTGTACTTTTTATGCCACTGCATAGCTGACATGTCATGCAGGAGGGGTTTAGTGCATTTTCTTTCCTCTGCTCAGAAGACTGAACATATTTTTTTTCTGTCCTAGGAAAGCAAGTCCTTTACAGCTTCAAGTGAGGCCTAAGGCAACAAATGGTAAGTTAAACAGCAACAACGCATCTTGTGGTTACTTTAGAGTGTACAGTAGATAGATTATGTAGAACGTTGCATGCAACAAAATGTAAGTGAACACAATTTTTCAATCTCTTTGCAGATTGTTGCAAGGCTTCAAAATGACATGGAATTGTAAACTCTGTGATTTCCACTGTCAATCAAAAAACAGTCTTCTCCGTCATTATCATCTTGTACACAGTCAGCACAGCAGAATCAGCCCGCTGCCATGTTTGTATGAAAGCTGTATGTGCACGTTTGCTTCTCAAAATGCACTGAAAATTCATCTTACCAGAATACACACCCAGCCCCAACCAAAGCCAGCAAATGATCCAAATATTGCCTTCCACTGTTCAAATTGTACTTTTACACAACCTTATGGGACAGACATTGTATCACATTTAAGACAACATTTAAGGAAACATGAAATGGTACAGTGCCCATTTAAAGACTGTTCATTCCAGTCAAACGTCTGCTCAACATTTGATTCTCATAAATCAAGAAACCATAAATCATTTGGGATAAATGATTTCAAGGACACAGTTTTAAGACAAACACAATCCCATGATGAGGCCATTTCGAATGATGTTTGTAGCAGCAATGATGAACCAAATGAAGAAAGTGAAAACATAGATTTTCTGAAGAAACAGCTTAAAGACAACTTGGCTTCTCTCCTCTTGAAAACACAAACTGTCCTTCATGTCTCAGAGACTGCTACTCAAGAAATGTTACAAGGCTTGGATCAATTGCGGTCACTCTCCAGTGCAGTACTTAAAGACACAGTGACTCAAATACTACAGAAACACAATTGTAATGTCAACAGTGAGGTTGTGGCGGAAATTGTTAATGCAGTTGTCACCAATGATGTGCTTAGTAGCTGCACTTCAAGAGACGGGCCTTTGTCAACAGCAAAACGAAGAAAATCTTACTATGAGCAAAATTTCCCCCTGGTGAAACCAATTGAGTATCGTGTTGCGGGTGCAAAATATTCAATTATGTATGTCCCAATCCTCAACATGTTGCAGGAGCTTCTCAAAAAAAGGGATGTATTGGAGCAGATTTTGCAGTTGTCTGTCCAAAAAGATGGCAAATACACAACCTATCGTGATGGTCTGTTTTGTAAAGGCAATAAGCTGCTGTCATCAGAGAATTTAAAACTTGCCATTCAACTCTATATTGATGATTTTGAGGTGGCCAATCCACTTGGCACATCAAGGAAGAAACACAAAATGTGCTCTGTTTATTGGGCACTTGCAAACATTCCATACAAACATCGTGTAGCTCTGCACACTACCCAGCTGGGTTTACTCTGCAATTCAAATGACCTGAAGACTTGTGGCTACGAAAAGGTGTTTGAGCCTCTTCTGCATGATTTGAGAGTCCTAGAAAGCGATGGTGTCTTTGTGGAGAGTGTTGGCGAAAATGTTCATGGGACATTACTGTGTGTTGTGGCAGACAATTTAGCCGCACATGGACTTGCAGGATTTAAAGAAAACTTCAGTGGAACATACCCTTGCAGATTTTGTTATGCATCCAAAGAAGAAATTCAGAGATGTGAGGCAACATCATTTGAGTTAAGGACAAAGGAAAGCCATGACCAGTTGTGTACTGACATTGAAACTGGCAATGTAATGGAGGATTATGGTGTAAAGGCCAATAATTGTTTTGCACAGCATCTACAGTACTTTCATACTACAAGTGGATTTCCTCCAGACATCCTCCATGACTTCTTAGAAGGTGTGGTACCAATGGAGTTAGCTTTGTGTTTACAAGAGCTAATACAAAAAAAATGTTTCTCCCTGGAACAGTTGAATGAAGCTATCTTGCAATTTCCTTTTGAGAATGCTGACAAAGTTGATCGGCCACAGGCTATTCCCAAAAGCTTTTCCAGAAGGAAAACCATTGGGGGCAATGGTCATGAAAATTTGGCACTGATACGACTTCTTCCCACCATTATTGGCACTGTGGTTCCTGCAGACGACAAAGCTTGGCAGATCTTAATGGATTTAAAGGACTTGGTGGAATTAGTTTTATCCCCAGTTTTTACAGAAGATGTTTTACAGTACTTGTCAATGAAGATTTCTGACCATCGACAGTTATTCCAGGAGGTGTTTCCAAATGTCAGATTGCGCCCAAAACACCATTACATTGAGCACTATCCACAGATGATTCGCTGTTTTGGGCCTCTTGTGCATTTTTGGACCATTAGATTTGAGGGGAAACACAAAGTGTTTAAGAAAATAGTACATGATGCTCAGAACTTCAAAAACATCCCTAAAACACTTGCTTACAAGCATCAGCAACTGATGGCCTATTATTTGTCATTACCCAATTTCTTCAAGCCCTCAGTGGAGACCTTTTCTGTGAAAAATGTGTTTGTTAACACACTCACGCCAAAAGCCCAGAGTGCCATACATCAGATAACAAACAGTAGCACAGTGTACCACACTTCAAAAATTGCCATAGACAGCATTTGCTATGCCAGTGGCATGTTTGTGTGTACAGGACTGAAAGAGGGGTTACCCCACTTCAAACAGATTGTGGATATACTTCTTGTCAATGACCAAGTTTTGTTTGACTGCCAGAATTACCAGTCCTGGTTCAGAGAACACCTTCGTGCATATGAGGTGACTGCACAAGATTCACATGACATAAAGAGGCCATCAGAACTCCATGATGTTAACCCACTAACCGCCTACATGAAAAATAGACAACTTCTTGTCACCATCAAGCACTTCATTCTTCTGGACTAAATGCAAGTGGCACTATGTGAATGAGGAATGGAGACTGGTTTTCAACAGAACACTGTATGGGTGAAAAAACAAAATAACCTCATTAACAAAGTCTAAATGTGCAACCCACAAAGACTAAGAAAATGGATTGTAACCTCTGTATTCTTCTCAGTTGTAGGGCCATGGCAGAACCAGAGACATTTCGTCTACGTGTCATCCTACCAGAGGGGGGAATTGAGAGAGTCACATTTGAACGTCGTCCAGATTCTGTCCCTCAGCTGACCAGTTTGCTGCGCCAGAAACTGGACATCCCATTCAATTTTATAGTCCAATTTGAGGATCCTGACTTTAATAACCAGCTGGTGAATCTAGGCAAGATTGAGGAAATACCGAACATGGGTACAGCAAAATTGGTGAAGACATTGGAGCATGACATTGGCTCAACATCAAGCTGGGCTAGTGATAGTGGGGAAAGTTCAAGCAGCCAAACACCCCGAAGAACCTCTGCATGGCCACAAGTATTTCCTGTTCCGATATTTTCACACGATATAGAGTTTCTGTTAAGTGAAGCAAATACTGCAAAACAGCATGGAAAGCGCCTGACTTTAACAAAAGAGCAAAAGAGCAAGATCCTTGATGGAATGGCTTGTGCCATCTACGAGTACAAAGCTTACCCAAGTGGCAGTGAAATCTATAAGGCTGCTGAGGCTTTGGTGCTCAAACATCCATGTTTAGAGGAGAAGGGGTCCAAAAATGGTTGGGATGGCTGGAAGGACAGCCTGTCAAACAAAATGAGCAATTACCGACGCAAGCTGTGCAAATCTGGGTGCCCAGAAGTCAAAGTTAACAGTGGTAGGAGGAGCAGAGCCAATCCTAATGCAGCTTCCCCACATGCTTCAATTAAGCGGCCACGACGTGGAGAAGTTAATTATCTACCACAGCTTCCTCAGGGGGAAACATTGGAGACTTTGGAAATGCTCAGAATTGCCATGTTGATTGGAATGGAGAACACTGATAAAGACAGCATAGATTTATCTATGATAGACACCAACATGACCAAGACTTTTGCTCCAAGAAGGCTTGAAATTGTAAATTCAAGTCCGTCTGTAGCTGATGTTCAAGAAAAATGGCCAGCTCTTTTCCTGGAACATCAGGTAAATGAAGTTGATGTATTTTAAAGCTATAGTTGATTTAATTTTTGTACTAATATTTTGTGTTGGTTATCGGTGGTGCATAGATTGATAAGTAGATTTGTTTTTGATGTAATGGGTGAGTGATTAAGGTCACTGTTTTTATCAGGTTTGTGCAGAATATCAACGCATCACCAACCAGCGGCTGAAAGATGACCTTTATGCTGGATTGGATCAACACAAGGATCGTTTGCTTGCTTTAGCCAGAGGGATGGAGGGAAAATCTGGTCGAAGTGCCCAGAAGATATGTTCCATTTTAAAGGCATACTCTGAGGTAAATAATGGAAAAGTCCTGAGCAGATCATAGGATTGGTAAAGCAAATTTACTGGATCAATACTAACTTCAATAACTGATAAAATCCAATAATGTTTTATGATACTCCACTTTTTAAGTCCACTTCAGCTTGCTAGCTTTACAGTGCAAGCATTTTGCTTGTAAATGTGACATGAAAAATGGATTACTATTAATCATCAAATTTGTTATCTTCCCTCTTCCTTTTTAACAGCTTTTCATATTTAGCCACCACAGCTTTCTCCGCTTAAAATGGCAAATGTTGCCAGTGGCAGGTCATAGCAGCAAGTTAATCACCTGCCAAAAGTAAACTTTTGTACATAGCCAAAGATCATTTGTGAGGAAAGAAGTTCCATGCTCTAATACCTGTACAATTAGGAGTGGACTTTCACAGTTAAACATTCATATCCTATACATAATTTTAGCTAATTATCTTTATGGTTTTGAAACAAGACCTTTTTAGTTTTGGAAACTAGACACCGATGTAAAAGGTGTCAAATTGTGTAGGCTACAGCTACATAATGTAGTAATGTGTCAGTTATATAACATTAGGGATGCTTTGATGCAATTGAAATTCTTGGCCAAAGCACAATATAATGAAATCAAAGTAAAAATTAATTACAAAACTTTAAAATTCCAGTAGACATTATACCAAGCACAATATAACGATGTACGTCTACACAAGTGCATTGAAAAGAATGCAAATTACAAATTATCACTGGTCCTAGCTTTTTTACTTATTCTTGAACACAGCAAGTGCTTTTTTGTGCTATTTTAGGCTGATTAATATCAGTTGCCAAAATTTGGGTTCATCCCTAATTTACATTCAGATATTAGTTTTGTATCGGACAAGTTTATGTATTTGGGACATAGAAAAATCTGAAAAGTGATGTCTGCAACTAAGTGTTAATATACAGTATCCAGTTGATATTTTTCACATTTGTTTCACATTTTTCTTTGTCACTACAGGAAACACAAGATGTCAATGTTGGCCGCATAGCAGTTCTCCGGTGTCTACCACTGCTGCTGCAAGAAGATGAGACAGAGCTGTTCTACACATGCAAGGTGTGTTGATATACTTTACATTGGAAATGAAAACGGCTGTGTCAGCAACAGAGTAGAGACAAAGTTGTAATAGTACATTTTTGGGCATATTTTCCAGGAGAGTGCAGATCAAGATGCTACCATAAAGAGCCCTGTTGCCATCGTGTCCATCATTGCTGACAGTGAGGATGTAACCATGGTGCCATTCCATCCTCGTGATGTCAAGGTCATCCTCCAGGATCAGGTTGTCTTGCAGGGAATTGAGTGCTGGCCTGATGCACTTGTGTATTTGTATGGCTTGCTGTACGTCCTACAAGCTGAGTACCCAAAAGGCTTGATGTATACTTTTGAGTTCATTCAGAAAGTCATAATGAACGTGGACGGAGAAAAATTAAGACCAAAAACACTGTCCTTAAAAAACAAACTTTAAACTAGCTGAGGAGAAAATGTATTTGCACACATGTTAACCCTCATGTTGTCCTCTGGTCAAATTGATCAGTTTTCCTATATCGATGTTATTTTTAAGTACCCAATTGTAATTACCCAAAATAACATGTTTGATTCCCCACAATGTTCTTTGGGGTTATTTTGATGGGTAATTTTGGGGCGTCGTATTCAATTTTATAGTATTTGGGAAAAAAAGGAAGGTTTTGAAATAGTATTGAGTAAAAGTTGACATATTCCAGTCTGTGATTATCCATCAACATCCATTGCTTTAATTTTAGTCTGAATAATTCTTATTTTCTGCTTTTTCTAATTCAAACATTAGGTATAATTTCCTATAAATGAGGTTTATTGACCATAAATTCCCAAAATAACTGTAAAACTAAAAGGTTATAAGTTGGTGTTACGTTGTGTTGTTAGAAACACTGATAAAAAGCGTCAGGAAAAGTGTTGATTTTCAATTTTGGCAGAAAGACAACACAAGGGTTAAAGTTGTGGTAAGTTATGTTAAAGTTGAACTGTTAAACCCTTTACATCGTTTCCTGGATGTGACTTGGACAGTGGAGAGGTGTCCCACAGCCAAATTGTTTTACAATGTTATTGTGTCCCGTTTGTTGCAGTGATGGGCTGGATTTTGCAGTATGCTAAAATAAAAATACAGTTTACACCACTATGTTCAGATCTTTGCTTACATAATCTCGTATTTTGTATTAGCAGTGAGAATGTTGAGCTGACATGAAAGATTTTTAAGTACAACAATGGTGTGAATTTTGCTTAATTAGCAGGTACATTTAGCATGGAATATAGACATTTTGCGCAATATTTCTATATGTTTTTTAACCTTATTTTATGCTTGATGCACAGATTTAGAGAAGTGTTGTAAAATTAAAGGGTTAAACAACTTAAAATATATAGTTTAAATGTACAATTACAAATGTCACCATATTAAGTTTGTACCTAAAATTAACAAGTTAGGGCACATCACCTTTTGTGTTTAATAAACCTAAATACACATTAAGTAACATGATCATTCTATGTTAATATAACATAGAATTATGTGTTAAGAAAATGCATGACTAAAAAGGTTATGTTAAACAGACATAAATTTCCTTTCAAATAAGACTCATTTGACACATTTATTTTATGTCTAGTGTATTCAAAACATTAATGTTATCCTACTGTACTAAATTAAAGTATTTGAGTGCAATCAGTTACCAAAAAATAGGTGTAAACAACCTAAAATATATAGTTAAAATGTACAATTACAAATGTGTCACATTATCTTAACATATTTGTGTTGTTTGCGCACAAAATACTGTTTGGAAAATTAAAAATGTTATGTTAAGTCAACTGTAAGGCTTTAATACGCATTAGTTATTTGTACACAAAATAATTTTATTCTGTCACATAATTAGTGTTTGTGTTAAAAAAAATATAAATTTTGAGTAGAGTCAGCAAATAGGAATAAGGTTGAGTAATTACACTAATTATGTTAACTTGACTTTAAAATTACAATACAAAAGTGGTGTTTGTACATAAAATTAACAAGTTATGACACATTACTTTTTGTGTTTCATAAACATATAAATACACATTAAGTAACCTGATTATTCTATGTTAATATAACATAGAATTATATGTTAAGAAAGCACAAATTATTATTGTTGCATGACTAAAAAAGTTATGTTAAAGTGACATAAATTTTCTTTCAGATAAGACTCATTTGACACATTTTTTTTATGTATAGTGTACTCAAAAATATAGTGTTACCATACTGTACTAAATTAAAAGTTTTGAGTGCAAGCTGTTTCCACAAAAATTTTAGGTTGAGTTAGTGAATTCGGATTTACAGTGTAACTAAACCCCTAACCAACATTTTTAACCTGAAAACCAATGTATGTGAGAGTCAAGTAATGTTATTGTTGGATTCAGGTCCAAATTTTGACATTTTAGCGCAATGCAAAGGTGCATAACAGATTTTTTTTCTACATACCTGGAGCGATGCAAAGCAGGGGTGGCCAACTAGTCAAGGAACAGCAAGAGACTTGGTATTTAAGACTACAAACTGACTATGTGACAGATGTGTAATCTGTCATGTCCTGCCTTCTGAAGCTCTAGCCAGGCGCCATTCCTCGCCTAAAACAATATGAGTCATTCCAGTAAGTGAAAAGAAAACTCACATGTACAAAGATATATTAGATAGATGTGACTCCCTGATGGTCTAGTGGCTAGGATTCGGCGCTCTCACCGCTGCGGCCCGGGTTCGATTCCCGGTCAGGGAATGGTCAGGACTTGAGAGACTCAGGTTTGATGTTTGAAAGAATAAGTTCCTGGACTTGATTTTGATTTGTCAAATTCTTCCTCATTAGTTTAAATGAACTGACAACATCAGTTATATGACTTACAGTTCTCAAAGACACACATAATCTCAACTGGTTATCCTTTAGACAGCTAGTCTCTTTTTCTTTTCTCTCACTTTTTGTCTCTGTCTGGCCTTATGTATTTGCTTGTATTACATCAAGTGGCCTGCATACAAATGACCGTAAAGATTAATATGTACAGTACATGGTTTTCAGAACTGTACCTTCAGACAAAGGTAAGGCCACTTGGGTTATCTTTGGGCTGCTCTATATTCACCTGCAGAATGATAAACCCTAGAGTTAGCTTACTCCAGGTTATTTAAGCATCTAACGTCCCTGGGTGGACTTGAACCACCATCCTTTCAGTTAACAGCCGACTGCGCTGACCTATTGCGAACAAGGTGAGGGCCATGTGGGGCCTCTGAGCATCATTTATAGACTAATTAATTATTCTCGAGTCAAATTTTTATTGGAAAACACATACTAACATGAACATAGAAGGGCCATGTCGGGCCTCTGAGCGTCACTTATAGACCAAGTAATTATTCTCAAGTCAATCTTTTTATTGGAAAACACATACTTACATGACCATAGAATATTTTTAGTTTTCTCCTTTTAAGTAATGCATATTAGTATCTCCATACTTCAAGCCAACAATCTCCTATATTACTGACACATTCATCTCTCCTCCATCTGTACAGGCTTAGCAATACTTAAAATATAAAAGTAAAAGTAGCCTTATGAATGACAAAGCTCCCTGGACCAGACACATGTTACTAGAGAGCACACTGAGAAACTACAGTGGACATGGAGAAAAGACTCTTTATTCTTTATTCTTTATATGCCGTTGCCTACATTTAAATGGCCATTCTGCCAATAGGCCTAAAACATATATAAACATATAGCCTATTTATATTGACAGAGACTGGGACTCCGGTTAATAAGATTCTGACCGAGTAGCAGATATGAATTCAAGTGTGATTTTGTGACAAATCTGTGTATGTTCCAATTTAATTAGATTAAATTTTGTAATGGTAACCCAGGGAAATTATTTGAAATTTAGTGAGGACTAGATTAGAACTGGATTTAAAGCTGATTGTGGTTTCCAACTTCGGCCCAGGTGTTCTGTTAAAACACAGATGGAGACAACTTCTCTCTGTTGATTTATTACAATCAATCATCAGTATAAACATGGGGGGGGGGCAGCTCTGCTATGAATGTGTGTGTGTAATAAATGAAATAAACAACATTGTAAAGGCTACCATACACAATGTATAAGAATCATATATGCTAGTAAAT
>NW_022604785.1:0-35758 GCF_008692095.1 Etheostoma spectabile
TTTTTCAAGCAGTACACTGTAAACCCCAATCCATCCGTGACACAAAATGTTAATGTTACGTCCACACAAACGTTCAGAATTGTCAGAACAACATAAAAACTTATGTTATTATGACACAAAAAGTCATCTCATGTAAGGTTGACATAATCTTTTATGTTAAGTTACATTTTTGGAGTTTTGAGTTCATTCTACTGAAATGTATAACGTCAACAATCACTTAATTAGTTCAAGGAGGCAATTACAACACATATACTGTGCACTTAGCATATATTTTGATAGTTAAGTAAACTAAAAAATGGATGTTAAATATGTACCCAATGTTTTTATTTCATATGACAAGCAGTCACATTTATGTTTAACAAAATGAAAATATTGTGTTCACTTAACACAACAAAACATAATTACAACATAAGTTCCAGAGTTATGCTGAACACAAACATTTGTGTCTGTTTTAAACATATAAATTCCACAATGTTTGTGTTTTTTATCAACGTATATTTTTAGTACACATAATTAAGTTTCAAATAGTCAAAGTGACGTTAAATTTAAAGGTTTGAGAACAATTTCCATTTCTTTGTCTAACTTAAAATGTTTGAATAGAAGTGATACATAAAATTTGTGTTATGTTTGATTTAGATACATTAATATTAGTGTTAAAAATGGCATATATTGTTAAACTCAATGGACGGCGTAGAATTTGCGCATTAGGTTTACATTGTATAGATGTTTGAACTTACAAATTGGTGTAAAAATATCTACTCAGTTGTTTTATGTGTTCATTTGACAAGCAGTTACTTTCTCGTTCAACAAAATGTTTAAAAAGTGTCCAATTTACACACTAAAAACACATCATTACAACATGAGTTCCAGAGTTGGCTGAACACAACCATTTTGTTCTGTTTTATCGTAAACTGCCACAATGTTTTGTGTTTTTACCAATGTATTATGTTTTAGAGTACACCTAATTAAGTTTTAACTAGTCAGAGCGATGTTAAATTTAACAGTTGAGAACAACTTCCATTTCTTTGGTTGTTCTCACTTAAATGTTTGAATAGAAGTGATACATACAAACCTCTGTTTGTTTGGATGTGATACATTAATATTTAGGGTTAAATGGCATTTATAGTTAAACTCAATGGACAGCATAGAGTTTGTGCATTAGGTTTACAGTTGTTGAATTTACCAATTGTAAAAAATATCTACTGAGTTTTTAAATTTGTATTTGACAAGAATTTACTTTCTTTTTCGACAAAATGAAAAAATTGTGGTCACACAACAGAACAAAATTACAACATGAGTTGCAGTTATGCTATGAATTTTTTTTTTAATTGTGGTCCTCTCAGACTTGTTCAGGAATCTTAGTGTTGGGTTACACCAAGCCCAAGTACACTATGAGTAAGTGTAAAGAAAATTTAATTCAAACTTCTTTCCCCTTGTATTGCTAAAAACAACAAAGCAGTAAATATACAGAAATTTATCCCAGAAATCATTTTCTGCTTATTACAACATCAAATATTTTGCCCACGGGAAAAAGCATCAGTGCACAAATGGCAGAGCTTAATGTTTCTATTATACACATTGTGTTTTAACCATAAAAGAAAAGATACCCTACAAAAAGTAAAATTTTCTCAAAAAGCATTTATTAAGTTTGTATGTATTTAAATAAAAAGGGCTTCAAAGTTTTACAGATAACTGAGCTAGACTGGGTGTACAAAATACAGTCAGCATTTATACCATACACACACAAACACACATTTATGAACACATTCAGGCATAAACTAACATAAGGCGCAAATGACAAAGGAAAAAAGACATACAGTAACTCTGGCTCAGAAAAAACCTACAGTTTCTTGCTCAAGGCCAATATTTAGGTTTGAGCTTGTCTCCATCGATGTGCAAGAGTACTTGCTGAATAAAGAAAAGGACTTTAACATAGATTTGGGGTACCTAAGATGCAAAACATAGATAAGCCCAAAGAGGTAAATGAATGCATCAGACCATGAATGGAGGGTGATGTCACCACTCTGCCTTCAAGGATAATGTTGACTTGACATGGCTGCAGGAAGACCATTTCCTCTTCATCATTAGGGATGATGGACAGTATGCAGACTGGACTGTTACTGTTGTCCAAAGTTCTTTGTTCCGCTTCCTAGAAAAAGAAAAAAATTGAAATATTCATAACCAAATCTTAACAGAATAAGTTTACTTACAGGATTATTTTCCCGACATATGTACATATTGGGCCCTATCTTGCACCCAGCACAATTGACTTTTTACACCGTCTAGGGGTGGAACGGTACAAAGAAATCACGGTTTGGTTCATACCTCGGTTCAGACATCACACGGTTTGGTCCAATGGAGGGAAAAGCAAAACAAAAATGCAGAAGGCAATTTTTTGTTGTTGTGCATGCATGTGGTGGGTATTAGGGCTGCACAATTATGGCCAAAATGATAATCACAATTATTTTGATTAATATTGAGATCACAATAATTATCATGATTATTTGTTGAACTAAACATATTTTATTGTCACGTAGGCTATTTATAACTGCTTTCACATCCATATTATGCTACATTCTTCTTATGTTGAAGTTGTATCTTGTATAAGCACACGTTAATGAAAATGACCTATCTGAAAATAGCGTAGGATATATACCTTCCCTTGTTTTAAAAATAACTGATTAAAAGAGCTAGGGAGAGAGAGGGAGATGGACGCTACTCACAGAGTGACGGCTGACTCATTATGTGTGGGTCCAGCATGAATGGTAGGTCAGTGGAGTTACACACGTATGTATGAAATGTCTGTATCGCCACTGTGCTGCATTTCTATGAACTATGATATTCTGGCCATGGGTCACATCTCTCGCCCACGTCCAGGAGTCTACATCTCACGCTATTACTCAACAAACTCAAGTTTGTTGCATTCAATAACATCTTCTGTGTTTTTTGCCGTGTCCGCTGTGATAGCAGTTACAAGCGGAACACTTGTACAAATACAGGTTTGCCTCTCATGCTTAACAATATACAGCTGTGTTAATAACAATTAAACTGTGGACAAATGTAGAAGTGTAGACCGGCGGCCGCTGTGTCTCTCCTTGTTGCGGGGGATACGTGTGTGATTAAAAGGCCAGCTGCGCGGAGAAATCCAACACAAGTGAGGCTTTACAGAAGAAAGGGGTCATGTAACGCAAAATAAACCATATCGATATAAACAACATTGCTTTGTTTGTGGAAAGGCAGCGGATGCGAGGACTAAGGTGCACCGGGGTGACTTGGGAAAAATATACTCGCATTCTAGAGCCCTGTTAGCTAAGAGACACTAACTAGCACCAAGTAGCACTGGTCACTGCTGGGACAAAATGTTACGTTTACTGGTAAACTGGTAAACCTTGAGACCGACGTATAACCAACTGCTATCTGTTGAATTCTCCTCATGTTACTCTGTCCTCTGTGACTGTCTACATCTAGAAACTAAGCTGCACGGTGCAGGGAACAACTCTGAATGGCACGTGATCAGACAGTGGTTTACGGAGCGGTAGATGGGCTTTGCAAAAACCCCGGGGCAGAATATGCAGAATATATAAACGGATTTAAAATATTGCTTGAGCATGATATAATATGATTAATTGTGCAGCCCTAGTGAGTATGACGCATGCCTTTGGTGTGGGAGAGCTGGGTTTGATTTTGACTGCAATATATCAACTAATGTGTCCCTGAGCAAGACACTTAACCCCTAGTTGTAAGCGCTTTAGATAAAAGCGTCAGCTAAATGACATGTTGTCTCAGGCTAGGGCTGCATAAGGCTTCCCTCGATCAATTTGCATGATTGAACAATATTTTAAATGTGTCCTTCCTTTCCTAGAACGCTCCTTTTTTTTGCAAAGTCAATTTACTGTTCGTAAACCACTGTCTGATCATGTGCCAGCCAGAGTTGTTCCCTGCACCGTGCAGCTTAGTTCCTAGATTTAGACACTCACAGAGGAGTAACGTGAGAAAAATTCCACAACAGATAGCAGTCGGTCATACGTCGGTCACAAGGTTTACCAGTTTACTAGTAAACGCAAATAATTCTGGTTGGGACAACACGAGTTATGGCCTTTGGAATTACTCACCATGCAGACTTTGAACACTTCAGAGTCATCCTCACCAAGAAGAACTGGGAGACAATGGAGTGCAGCTGTTCTTATCATGCTGACATCCCTGGCTTGCTGGAAGAATAGAGAAGCAGACTTATGTAAACAGTGTGTAACCACAAGCACTACCACTAACTAAATACAAGTTGCTACTCAATTTTTACAGTCAGATAGGGGTAAACACACCTACATACCACTTTGGCATCATAGATCTTCAGAATAGCTGACAACCGATGTCCAATTTGCCATGCAGCTTCTCACGAGACAGATTCAACAACCGCTCTGAGTGTTTGTCGAGTCCATCGTAGAATGATCGCAGGAGGTTCTGGTTAGTGATACGTTGAAATTCAGCACAAATCTAAATGTCAAAAAGATATATTAAAGTCACTTACTTACACTGCAATATTGTTTTCTTGTACTATGGCAACTGCACTTTACAATACCTGACGCCACTGTACTTCAGTCTACCTTTCTGCTCATTGGCTGTTTTTTGCCTGTTTTTCTTGTGTGTTTACTTGTTTGTTTTTGCTTTTATTGTAGAAAATGCTACTGTAACAAGGGAATTTCCCCACTGTGGATGAATAAAGTGTTATCTAATCTATCTAATGGCTTACTACACACAACTAAACAGTAAGAATAGACAAAAACTGAAAATGTTGATATTATATATAGATATAAACAACATTTAAGAGCAGCCTTTTAGCAGAAGGCTCATGGACACTGATATGTAATCAACCTGGTACAATTAGAGGGAGAACTGCCTAACAGGTGTTGCAGCATTTTACAGATAAAACAATCCATCCTGCAAGCAATACAGTTACCTGTGCATGTAGAAACAAGGCTGGCCATATGCTCTCTATAGTGTTATAGCGGGGCTGCTATTTATAATTTCGTGCCGTCTCAATGCAAAAGTCTTTCCCATAAAGCGGTTAATTGCAGCAAGATCTTTGTGTACTTTCTTCATCTCTAAGGCCATTCTGACTTTCAGCTCTTCAAGATCTTCTTCACTCTTTCCTTGAGGAAACTGTGCAGAACTGACTGCAACCATGCAAGGACGCTTACGAGATGGCTGGATGTCAGTGACGTAGTTGCCAGTCTTCTCTGCAACCTCTGTGCATCCTCCCCTCTCTCTTGTACTTTTGTATTTGCCTACTTTGAATTTCAGACCAATCTTCCACCCCCCCCATCCTTTTGGTGTACTTCGATCTGCAATGCAAGGGAACTGTTTGATCAAGGCCTCTGCAGCTTCCTCAAAGTCCCTCTCTGTTGGGCAGACATTTTTAGCATACAATGCACCTGCTACCACTTCAAGAATCTCTTGTCTTTGCTCTCTAATTAAAATTAGCTGGTTTCCATGCTTGAAATATTCTTCATTTCCTTTACTTAGAATTCGGTCCATGTCATGAGAAAAGGTTGGCAAGCAAAAAGTTCACTTGATGATCCAGAAGGATGTGGGGTAGATACATGGTGAATATCCTCTAATGGTTGATCGTTAGAAATCGTTTGCTGTACCATTAATATCTTGATTGTGCCTTTATTTGAAAGGTTATCAGTACATGTCAGACTACACATTATGTCGGACTGGGGATCTTGAAACTGGAGCTCAATTTCGCCATCAATTCTGAAATGTTGCATCAGTAAAGATTTGAGGTGGCTGACAGAATATGGCCGCTCTGGAAGCACCATCCTTTCAATGGCACCATCCTCAAACACCACACGTAGTCTAAAGTTAGATGCCATTTCTAGGAGGAAAAGAGAGGATTACATTATTTAGTAAAAGACCATGGAGTGATAGTTCACATGAAATACAATTTAAAGAAATAATTTTCACTCTGTGGGCACTAATCATGCAAAACTATACCAGAAAATATTACTTTGCTAGCCAACAAATCATCAAAAATATTCTGCACCACATGTAGGATGTGACGATTATCGTTAACGGTAATGTAGTATAATATAATAAACACTAACGTTTTTTGAAACTAGTTCAGCTTGCATAGGCCTATGAGTGCTTTCTAAACATATTGAAAATACTTTAAAAAATCCAATGATAATTCAGAAAACCCTGATAATGTTGGTCACTATAACCGTGAAGTAAAAATTTCATACATGAAGTTCCTAACCACATGGCTTATTAAGGTCATCCACATTAAAAAAACGTAGCCCCAAAATGTAACAACTAATCTTAAAGCCTAATTATTAAACTAAACACAGCTAAACCCTTTTCATCTCTATGCACTGTGTATTGTTACTTGCTAAATTAGTAATTTTACAGCTTTTACATTAGATAAACACTAAGCTAATTAAATTGCAGTAGGGTTGTCTTAAACACAACGACATATGTTCTGTAAAATAAGATTTAATTTAGTTTTTTATAATTTTATGACCTACCATGACGTTAAGTGAAAAGCATGTTTGCTAACCATGAAATGGATAACGTTAGCTAGCTAGCTAAGTTAACTAAACAAGCTAAACTCATGGTCAAAAAAATATATAGCTATATGGGAGGTTAGTTAATGTCAACATTTCAAAGATGCCGCTGGGCGGTTAACGTAACGTTTTCGACACTGACCACCAGCGTTAACGTTACTAATGTTTTCCTTAATTTTGTTACAAGATATCCAATATTTTAGCAGGGTAATGTTAGCAATATAGCTACGCCCACGTCACGTTAGCATATGTCAAGTAAAACTAACGTAACATAGAGCAAGCTTGAGCGGAATATATATATTGTCATTAAGTTGCGAAATAGCAAACGTCGACGCTAAACACTGCAAACTAATGACACCATCTCTATCTCCTCATAAGTTTGTATACATACCATATTAGTCTTTCACACAACGGAAATATGTTTCGCGTCTTGCAGTGTGCCTGCGCTTTTGCTGGCCAGGTTGATGTCTTCAAAGAACGTGCCGATGGCGCTTTGGATCATCAGTGACGTTTTGGATGCACTCCAAAACTCATTCAGCGCAGCCCCAGGCCGTGCTGGAACACAGTAACTTTGGGCCTGAAGGAAAACATCTCCCTGTGCACCACATACACAATCTAATATCCATGCCACAACAAAAGCAATCTTAGCTAAGACTGCAATTAAATACATTATTCTCTCTCTCTCTCTCTCCTCTCTCTCTCTCTCTCTCTCCTCCCTCTCTCTCTCTCAATACTGATACACCTGAGCACAACCAGCACTTGTTCACACTGCAAGTTCACACAAGCGGTCATACTCCTGAAGTAACAGACATGCGAAAATGAACAATAACAAACCTGTAGCATAGACCACTCTGTTGTAAGGAAGTAAACATTGAGATTACTGAAGTCAGCGTTTACATTTTCATTTATAAGTTGATGTGCAGTGGAAGTCAGCAAATAGTGAGCAGATGATAAAGAGAATGAGGTGAAAGGGAGCCAACATTTTTAATTATAACTTTTTTGAAGCAATGGCTTCTGAGGTGTGTGTATGGAGAGTTGGAGCCAGGAGTGGTGGCCTGTAACATGTATGTCTTCACTGAAACAGATTGCATCCAGAATTTCAAGATGTCAAGAACAACAACACTCTGACAGCAAGGAGTTCGGTTGTGGCTGTAAACGGGTGGGTGAGGTAAAAATCAGATATGTATTTAGGACCATTTGAAAGGGGCCCAAATCTTAGCTGAAAAGATTGGATTGTAGTTTGGATCAACGTAAGTAACCTACATTTTCAGGATAAAGCCTAACATCTGCAACGTGATGTCAGGTTTTGCACCTCACCTTCCGCTTTGTGTGTATTCAGTGGTTCTGTGTGTGTGTTTCCAAGAAATAACAACAAACTTGGAGCTAGCAGCCACACACTGAAAATTTATAGTTTTGAAGAAATTTGGATTGTGCACAAGATGGGCCTGCTTGGTTCTTGCAGGGAATATTGTCAAGCTTTACAAAGATATGTTTACCGTATCTACTCTCTAACTGACGTTTTGGGACCTATTGGCGTGATTGCTAGCTAATTAGCGGGTCTCATAATGAATTTACACAAAATTTAAAGTTTAAGATTCAACAGGCAGGTTATGAAAAGTCAAAAATGATTTTATAACTGGAATAAATAAATGTGTAAATAGTCAAAATCCAATGGACAGTTAAAAATTATGTCCAGAAACAGTGCGTGTGCATATGAGGAGGTATTTTCTTTGAATTTGTTTTAATCAATTATCAATTTTATTGAAAAATTATGTGATTAGCAGTAAAAACAACCTGCATAAAACATAATCTAAATTAATCTACAAACCTCTGTGCAAGTAATTTATCAACACTTAATATGTACATGTTCATGTCATTTATTAGGCACACTTTGTAACATAATGTTGAGAAATATGGATTTGTTTGTAAGGAAATTTGCAGATTCTTCTAAAGTTCAAGTTCCAGGTGCCTAAAATATGTAACCGAGGAGGTTGACGATTTGATTTGAGTTTGCCCCAGCGCCTCCTTTGATCCTGCCGCTGCCAGCCAATCAAAGCCAATGAGCAGGACACGAGCGTTAACGTCCGTCGGTCATTCCGGCGCCTTGCCAGTCTCGAAGGGTGGGGATTCTGCTGGAGAGCTTCGTGTGTCGTTGAAACAGTAAGGTAATAATAGTTGCTTTATATTGATTAGTCTTTATCGCTACAGTTACTTTCTTAGCCACAAACAATAACGTGCCAATGTTGTAAGTTTCTAGCAAGCCAAACTTTGTTCCGTGTGGGGGTATTGTGAGGACGCGCTCTGTTAACTTAGTGCCAGCTACTGCTTAACGTTAGCTAGTAGCTAGGCCTACCTGTTGTTTGGTATGCCTCGGCTAAAAAGAGAACCGGGAGTCTGACTTTTATAAACACTCAGCTAACGTTATGTGATTTGTTTTGAGTCATAGTCAGTGTATTTAACAGAAAATTTGGCATTATAAATAAAGTAATTAATTTAAGGCGTTTTTTCTTCCCTTCTCAGTTACGTCTAGCCTGACTTTCAAAGGGTATGCAGGCAACATTAATCCATGCACCAACAGAGCACGTTCTTCAAAAGATGTCCCCCCATTAAAAAAAAAAAAAAAAGCAGGGCATGAGTTCATCCTCACATTCTCTGTAAGACAATTTTAGGCAACGTCAAATAGACTAGGACTGAATATGACCAATACAATTAGACTTGTTGCTCAGAAAATGTCTTTGCAATAGTAATTTTATGTGTTAATGGCTAAACAGAATTGTAGGTCAAGAGGGTTTTAATGAAAGCATGATAGTGTGTGAGTTAACGTCAAGTGTAATAGGCCCTTTTCACTGAAGCCATTTTGTCAAGTCAGGGCCAACGCATGTAGCTTGCTGCCGCGATATGTCGCCAGCCACTATATGCACGTGTCTATGGAGGCAGGTCTCTCTACAATTAAAATCGTAAACTAAAAATTGAGGTTTTCAAAGCAATGTTATCTTGCCTAAATATTAACATTATTTGCGTCATTTGGCGTAGCTAAATTATTTTAATGTGACTTTTAATAATGTACTAGACTGGAATGTTAAACATGTTTATTGTATTATGTATGTGTAAATGTATGTTTATAAGTAAGGGCATTTTGTGGATTTAGGGTCATTGGCGGCTTAGCCTGGACTTTTGTAAGGTCTGGGTGCATTTTCCCACAAGTGTACCCAGCTCTGTTTTGATTTTGTTTTGTGTGTGTGTGTGTGCACTTTGCCATTTGACTTAACTTTGAATGTACAAACCTTTGCCATTGGAAAAAATGTTATATGTTTACTATGTTCATTCAATTGTAAATATAAGTAGTTAGTAATTAGTATTAAGTAAATGTTTATATCAAACATTTATTGATTAGAGTTGGAAAAAAACAATGTAGTGCACTCATGTAGGCTTACCTAACTACAATTTTAAGATCCTTGTGCTTACTATTTCTATATTATGCTCGTTTATACTTTGACTACACACTAAATATAAGACACATTGTACTTTTTATGCCACTGCATAGCTGACATGTCATGCAGGAGGGGTTTAGTGCATTTTCTTCCTCTGCTCAAGACTGAACATATTTTTTTTCTGTCCTAGGAAAGCAAGTCCTTTACAGCTTCAAGTGAGGCCTAAGGCAACAAATGGTAAGTTAAACAGCAACAACGCATCTTGTGGTTACTTTAGAGTGTACAGTAGATAGATTATGTAGAACGTTGCATGCAACAAAATGTAAGTGAACACAATTTTTCAATCTCTTTGCAGATTGTTGCAAGGCTTCAAAATGACATGGAATTGTAAACTCTGTGATTTCCACTGTCAATCAAAAAACAGTCTTCTCCGTCATTATCATCTTGTACACAGTCAGCACAGCAGAATCAGCCCGCTGCCATGTTTGTATGAAAGCTGTATGTGCACGTTTGCTTCTCAAAATGCACTGAAAATTCATCTTACCAGAATACACACCCAGCCCCAACCAAAGCCAGCAAATGATCCAAATATTGCCTTCCACTGTTCAAATTGTACTTTTACACAACCTTATGGGACAGACATTGTATCACATTTAAGACAACATTTAAGGAAACATGAAATGGTACAGTGCCCATTTAAAGACTGTTCATTCCAGTCAAACGTCTGCTCAACATTTGATTCTCATAAATCAAGAAACCATAAATCATTTGGGATAAATGATTTCAAGGACACAGTTTTAAGACAAACACAATCCCATGATGAGGCCATTTCGAATGATGTTTGTAGCAGCAATGATGAACCAAATGAAGAAAGTGAAAACATAGATTTTCTGAAGAAACAGCTTAAAGACAACTTGGCTTCTCTCCTCTTGAAAACACAAACTGTCCTTCATGTCTCAGAGACTGCTACTCAAGAAATGTTACAAGGCTTGGATCAATTGCGGTCACTCTCCAGTGCAGTACTTAAAGACACAGTGACTCAAATACTACAGAAACACAATTGTAATGTCAACAGTGAGGTTGTGGCGGAAATTGTTAATGCAGTTGTCACCAATGATGTGCTTAGTAGCTGCACTTCAAGAGACGGGCCTTTGTCAACAGCAAAACGAAGAAAATCTTACTATGAGCAAAATTTCCCCCTGGTGAAACCAATTGAGTATCGTGTTGCGGGTGCAAAATATTCAATATGTATGTCCCAATCCTCAACATGTTGCAGGAGCTTCTCAAAAAAAGGGATGTATTGGAGCAGATTTTGCAGTTGTCTGTCCAAAAAGATGGCAAATACACAACCTATCGTGATGGTCTGTTTTGTAAAGGCAATAGCTGCTGTCATCAGAGAATTTAAAACTTGCCATTCAACTCTATATTGATGATTTTGAGGTGGCCAATCCACTTGGCACATCAAGGAAGAAACACAAAATGTGCTCTGTTTATTGGGCACTTGCAAACATTCCATACAAACATCGTGTAGCTCTGCACACTACACAGCTGGGTTTACTCTGCAATTCAAATGACCTGAAGACTTGTGGCTACGAAAAGGTGTTTGAGCCTCTTCTGCATGATTTGAGAGTCCTAGAAAGCGATGGTGTCTTTGTGGAGAGTGTTGGCGAAAATGTTCATGGGACATTACTGTGTGTTGTGGCAGACAATTTAGCCGCACATGGACTTGCAGGATTTAAAGAAAACTTCAGTGGAACATACCCTTGCAGGTTTTGTTATGCATCCAAAGAAGAAATTCAGAGATGTGAGGCAACATCATTTGAGTTAAGGACAAAGGAAAGCCATGACCAGTTGTGTACTGACATTGAAACTGGCAATGTAATGGAGGATTATGGTGTAAAGGCCAATAATTGTTTTGCACAGCATCTACAGTACTTTCATACCACAAGTGGATTTCCTCCAGACATCCTCCATGACTTCTTAGAAGGTGTGGTACCAATGGAGTTAGCTCTGTGTTTACAAGAGCTAATACAAAAAAAATGTTTCTCCCTGGAACAGTTGAATGAAGCTATCTTGCAATTTCCTTTTGAGAATGCTGACAAAGTTGATAGGCCACAGGCTATTCCCAAAAGCTTTTCCAGAAGGAAAACCATTGGGGGCAATGGACATGAAAATTTGGCACTGATACGACTTCTTCCCACCATTATTGGCACTGTGGTTCCTGCAGACGACAAAGCTTGGCAGATCTTAATGGATTTAAAGGACTTGGTGGAATTAGTTTTATCCCCAGTTTTTACAGAAGATGTTTTACAGTACTTGTCAATGAAGATTTCTGACCATCGACAGTTATTCCAGGAGGTGTTTCCAAATGTCAGATTGCGCCCAAAACACCATTACATTGAGCACTATCCACAGATGATTCGCTGTTTTGGGCCTCTTGTGCATTTTTGGACCATTAGATTTGAGGGGAAACACAAAGTGTTTAAGAAAATAGTACATGATGCTCAGAACTTCAAAAACATCCCTAAAACACTTGCTTACAAGCATCAGCAACTGATGGCCTATTATTTGTCATTACCCAATTTCTTCAAGCCCTCAGTGGAGACCTTTTCTGTGAAAAATGTGTTTGTTAACACACTCACGCCAAAAGCCCAGAGTGCCATACATCAGATAACAAACAGTAGCACAGTGTACCACACTTCAAAAATTGCCATAGACAGCATTTGCTATGCCAGTGGCATGTTTGTGTGTACAGGACTGAAAGAGGGGTTACCCCACTTCAAACAGATTGTGGATATACTTCTTGTCAATGACCAAGTTTTGTTTGACTGCCAGAATTACCAGTCCTGGTTCAGAGAACACCTTCGTGCATATGAGGTGACTGCACAAGATTCACATGACATAAAGAGGCCATCAGAACTCCATGATGTTAACCCACTAACCGCCTACATGAAAAATAGACAACTTCTTGTCACCATCAAGCACTTCATTCTTCTGGACTAAATGCAAGTGGCACTATGTGAATGAGGAATGGAGACTGGTTTTCAACAGAACACTGTATGGGTGAAAAAACAAAATAACCTCATTAACAAAGTCTAAATGTGCAACCCACAAAGACTAAGAAAATGGATTGTAACCTCTGTATTCTTCTCAGTTGTAGGGCCATGGCAGAACCAGAGACATTTCGTCTACGTGTCATCCTACCAGAGGGGGAATTGAGAGAGTCACATTTGAACGTCGTCCAGATTCTGTCCCTCAGCTGACCAGTTTGCTGCGCCAGAAACTGGACATCCCATTCAATTTTATAGTCCAATTTGAGGATCCTGACTTTAATAACCAGCTGGTGAATCTAGGCAAGATTGAGGAAATACCGAACATGGGTACAGCAAAATTGGTGAAGACATTGGAGCATGACATTGGCTCAACATCAAGCTGGGCTAGTGATAGTGGGGAAAGTTCAAGCAGCCAAACACCCCGAAGAACCTCTGCATGGCCACAAGTATTTCCTGTTCCGATATTTTCACACGATATAGAGTTTCTGTTAAGTGAAGCAAATACTGCAAAACAGCATGGAAAGCGCCTGACTTTAACAAAAGAGCAAAAGAGCAAGATCCTTGATGGAATGGCTTGTGCCATCTACGAGTACAAAGCTTACCCAAGTGGCAGTGAAATCTATAAGGCTGCTGAGGCTTTGGTGCTCAAACATCCATGTTTAGAGGAGAAGGGGTCCAAAAATGGTTGGGATGGCTGGAAGGACAGCCTGTCAAACAAAATGAGCAATTACCGACGCAAGCTGTGCAAATCTGGGTGCCCAGAAGTCAAAGTTAACAGTGGTAGGAGGAGCAGAGTCAATCCTAATGCAGCTTCCCCACATGCTTCAATTAAGCGGCCACGACGTGGAGAAGTTAATTATCTACCACAGCTTCCTCAGGGGGAAACATTGGAGACTTTGGAAATGCTCAGAATTGCCATGTTGATTGGAATGGAGAACACTGATAAAGACAGCATAGATTTATCTATGATAGACACCAACATGACCAAGACTTTTGCTCCAAGAAGGCTTGAAATTGTAAATTCAAGTCCGTCTGTAGCTGATGTTCAAGAAAAATGGCCAGCTCTTTTCCTGGAACATCAGGTAAATGAAGTTGATGTATTTTAAAGCTATAGTTGATTTAATTTTTGTACTAATATTTTGTGTTGGTTATCGGTGGTGCATAGATTGATAAGTAGATTTGTTTTTGATGTAATGGGTGAGTGATTAAGGTCACTGTTTTTATCAGGTTTGTGCAGAATATCAACGCATCACCAACCAGCGGCTGAAAGATGACCTTTATGCTGGATTGGATCAACACAAGGATCGTTTGCTTGCTTTAGCCAGAGGGATGGAGGGAAAATCTGGTCGAAGTGCCCAGAAGATATGTTCCATTTTAAAGGCATACTCTGAGGTAAATAATGGAAAAGTCCTGAGCAGATCATAGGATTGGTAAAGCAAATTTACTGGATCAATACTAACTTCAATAACTGATAAAATCCAATAATGTTTTATGATACTCCACTTTTTTAAGTCCACTTCAGCTTGCTAGCTTTACAGTGCAAGCATTTTGCTTGTAAATGTGACATGAAAAAATGGATTACTATTAATCATCAAATTTGTTATCTTCCCTCTTCCTTTTTAACAGCTTTTCATATTTAGCCACCACAGCTTTCTCCGCTTAAAATGGCAAATGTTGCCAGTGGCAGGTCATAGCAGCAAGTTAATCACCTGCCAAAAGTAAACTTTTGTACATAGCCAAAGATCATTTGTGAGGAAAGAAGTTCCATGCTCTAATACCTGTACAATTAGGAGTGGACTTTCACAGTTAAACATTCATATCCTATACATAATTTTAGCTAATTATCTTTATGGTTTTGAAACAAGACCTTTTTAGTTTTGGAAACTAGACACCGATGTAAAAGGTGTCAAATTGTGTAGGCTACAGCTACATAATGTAGTAATGTGTCAGTTATATAACATTAGGGATGCTTTGATGCAATTGAAATTCTTGGCCAAAGCACAATATAATGAAATCAAAGTAAAAATTAATTACAAAACTTTAAAATTCCAGTAGACATTATACCAAGCACAATATAACGATGTACGTCTACACAAGTGCATTGAAAAGATGCAAATTACAAATTATCACTGGTCCTAGCTTTTTTACTTATTCTTGAACACAGCAAGTGCTTTTTGTGCTATTTTAGGCTGATTAATATCAGTTGCCAAAATTTGGGTTCATCCCTAATTTACATTCAGATATTAGTTTTGTATCGGACAAGTTTATGTATTTGGGACATAGAAAAATCTGAAAAGTGATGTCTGCAACTAAGTGTTAATATACAGTATCCAGTTGATATTTTTCACATTTGTTTCACATTTTTCTTTGTCACTACAGGAAACACAAGATGTCAATGTTGGCCGCATAGCAGTTCTCCGGTGTCTACCACTGCTGCTGCAAGAAGATGAGACAGAGCTGTTCTACACATGCAAGGTGTGTTGATATACTTTACATTGGAAATGAAAACGGCTGTGTCAGCAACAGAGTAGAGACAAAGTTGTAATAGTACATTTTTGGCATATTTTCCAGGAGAGTGCAGATCAAGATGCTACCATAAGAGCCCTGTTGCCATCGTGTCCATCATTGCTGACAGTGAGGATGTAACCATGGTGCCATTCCATCCTCGTGATGTCAAGGTCATCCTCCAGGATCAGGTTGTCTTGCAGGGAATTGAGTGCTGGCCTGATGCACTTGTGTATTTGTATGGCTTGCTGTACGTCCTACAAGCTGAGTACCCAAAGGCTTGATGTATACTTTTGAGTTCATTCAGAAAGTCATAATGAACGTGGACGGAGAAAAATTAAGACCAAAAACACTGTCCTTAAAAAACAAACTTTAAACTAGCTGAGGAGAAAATGTATTTGCACACATGTTAACCCTCATGTTGTCCTCTGGTCAAATTGATCAGTTTTCCTATATCGATGTTATTTTTAAGTACCCAATTGTAATTACCCAAAATAACATGTTTGATTCCCCACAATGTTCTTTGGGGTTATTTTGATGGGTAATTTTGGGGCGTCGTATTCAATTTTATAGTATTTGGGAAAAAAGGAAGGTTTTGAAATAGTATTGAGTAAAAGTTGACATATTCCAGTCTGTGATTATCCATCAACATCCTTGCTTTAATTTTAGTCTGAATAATTCTTATTTTCTGCTTTTTCTAATTCAAACATTAGGTATAATTTCCTATAAATGAGGTTTATTGACCATAAATTCCCAAAATAACTGTAAAACTAAAAGGTTATAAGTTGGTGTTACGTTGTGTTGTTAGAAACACTGATAAAAAGCGTCAGGAAAGTGTTGATTTTCAATTTTGGCAGAAAGACAACACAAGGGTTAAAGTTGTGGTAAGTTATGTTAAAGTTGAACTGTTAAACCCTTTACATCGTTTCCTGGATGTGACTTGGACAGTGGAGAGGTGTCCCACAGCCAAATTGTTTTACAATGTTATTGTGTCCCGTTTGTTGCAGTGATGGGCTGGATTTTGCAGTATGCTAAAATAAAATACAGTTTACACCACTATGTTCAGATCTTTGCTTACATAATCTCGTATTTTGTATTAGCAGTGAGAATGTTGAGCTGACATGAAAGATTTTTAAGTACAACAATGGTGTGAATTTTGCTTAATTAGCAGTACATTTAGCATGGAATATAGACATTTTGCGCAATATTTCTATATGTTTTTTAACCTTATTTTATGCTTGATGCACAGATTTAGAGAAGTGTTGTAAAATTAAAGGGTTAAACAACTTAAAATATATAGTTTAAATGTACAATTACAAATGTCACCATATTAAGTTTGTACCTAAAATTAACAAGTTAGGGCACATCACCTTTGTGTTTAATAAACCTAAATACACATTAAGTAACATGATCATTCTATGTTAATATAACATAGAATTATGTGTTAAGAAATGCATGACTAAAAAGGTTATGTTAAACAGACATAAATTTCCTTTCAAATAAGACTCATTTGACACATTTATTTTATGTCTAGTGTATTCAAAACATTAATGTTATCCTACTGTACTAAATTAAGTATTTGAGTGCAATCAGTTACCAAAAAAAGGTGTAAACAACCTAAAATATATAGTTAAAATGTACAATTACAAATGTGTCACATTATCTTAACATATTTGTGTTGTTTGCGCACAAATACTGTTTGGAAAATTAAAAATGTTATGTTAAGTCAACTGTAAGGCTTTAATACGCATTAGTTATTTGTACACAAATAATTTTATTCTGTCACATATTAGTGTTTGTGTTAAAAAAATATAAATTTTGAGTAGAGTCAGCAAATAGGAATAGGTTGAGTAATTACACTAATTATGTTAACTTGACTTTAAAATTACAATACAAAGTGGTGTTTGTACATAAAATTAACAAGTTATGACACATTACTTTTTGTGTTTCATAACATATAATACACATTAAGTAACCTGATTATTCTATGTTAATATAACATAGAATTATATGTTAAGAAAGCACAAATTATTATTGTTGCATGACTAAAAAAGTTATGTTAAAGTGACATAAATTTTCTTTCAGATAAGACTCATTTGACACATTTTTTTTATGTATAGTGTACTCAAAAATAAGTGTTACCATACTGTACTAAATTAAAAGTTTGAGTGCAAGCTGTTTCCACAAAATTTTAGGTTGAGTTAGTGAATTCGGATTTACAGTGTAACTAACCCCTAACCAACATTTTTAACCTGAAACCATGTATGTGAGAGTCAAGTAATGTTATTGTTGTTGATTCAGGTCCAAATTTTGACATTTTAGCGCAATGCAAAGGTGCATAACAGATTTTTTTTCTACATACCTGGAGCGATGCAAAGCAGGGGTGGCCAACTAGTCAAGGAACAGCAAGAGACTTGGTATTTAAGAATACAAACTGACTATGTGACAGATGTGTAAGCTGTCATGTCCTGCCTTCTGAAGCTCTAGCCAGGCGCCATTCCTCGCCTAAAACAATATGAGTCATTCCAGTAAGTGAAAAGAAAACTCACATGTACAAAGATATATTAGAAAGATGTGACTCCCTGATGGTCTAGTGGCTAGGATTCGGCGCTCTCACCGCTGCGGCCCGGGTTCGATTCCCGGTCAGGGAATGGTCAGGACTTGAGAGACTCAGGTTTGATGTTTGAAAGAATAAGTTCCTGGACTTGATTTTGATTTGTCTTCCTCATTAGTTTAAATGAACTGACAACATCAGTTATATGACTTACAGTTCTCAAAGACACACATAATCTCAACTGGTTATCCTTTAGACAGCTAGTCTCTTTTTCTTTTCTCTCACTTTTTGTCTCTGTCTGGCCTTATGTATTTGCTTGTATTACATCAAGTGGCCTGCATACAAATGACCGTAAAGATTAATATGTACAGTACATGGTTTTCAGAACTGTACCTTCAGACAAAGGTAAGGCCACTTGGGTTATCTTTGGGCTGCTCTATATTCACCTGCAGAATGATAAACCCTAGAGTTGGCTTACTCCAGGTTATTTAAGCATCAAACGTCCCTGGGTGGACTTGAACCACCATCCTTTCAGTTAACAGCCGACTGCGCTGACCTATTGCGAACAAGGTGAGGGCCATGTGGGGCCTCTGAGCATCATTTATAGACTAATTAATTATTCTCGAGTCAAATTTTTATTGGAAAACACATACTAACATGAACATAGAAGGGCCATGTCGGGCCTCTGAGCATCACTTATAGACCAAGTAATTATTCTCAAGTCAATCTTTTTATTGGAAAACACATACTTACATGACCATAGAATATTTTTAGTTTTCTCCTTTTAAGTAATGCATATTAGTATCTCCATACTTCAAGCCAACAATCTCCTATATTACTGACACATTTCATCTCTCCTCCATCTGTACAGGCTTAGCAATATACTTAAAATATAAAAGTAAAAGTAGCCTTATGAATGACAAAGCTCCCTGGACCAGACACATGTAACTAGAGAGAACACTGAGAAACTACAGTGGACATGGAGAAAAGACTCTTTATTCTTTATTCTTTATATGCCGTTGCCTACATTTTAAATGGCCGTCTGCCAATAGGCCTAAAACATATATAAACATATAGCCTATTTATATTGACAGAGACTGGGACTCCAGGTTAATAAGATTCTGACCGAGTAGCAAGATATGAATTCAAGTGTGATTTTGTGACAAATCTGTGTATGTTCCAATTTAATTAGATTAAATTTTGTAATGGTAACTCCAGGGAAATTATTTGAAATTTAGTGAGGACTAGATTAGAACTGGATTTAAAGCTGATTGTGGTTTCCAACTTCGGCCCAGGTGTGTCTGTTAAAACACAGATGGAGACAACTTCTCTCTGTTGATTTATTACAATCAATCATCAGTATAAACATGGGGGGGGCAGCTCTGCTATGAATGTGTGTGTGGTAATAAATGAAATAAACAACATTGTAAAGGCTACCATACACAATGTATAGGAATCATATATGCTAGTAAATAATAACAATAAACCAACTACTAATTACATTATCTTAATGAGCAAGGACGTTCAACAATCGCCATTATATCCAATCAACAGCCAGGTGTAACCTAGCCAACAGTAGAAGAACGTAAACAAGCTAACTTTTAAATGTACCAGAACTACAGACCAATACAACAACAGGCTTACATGAACTGACAACATCAGTTCTATGACTTACAGTTCTCAAAGACGCACACGATCTCAACTGGTTATCCTCCAGACAGCTAGTCTCTTTTTCTTTTCTCTCACTTTTGTCTCCGTGTGCCGTGCGCGCCTGCTCGTGGTGTGAGGTGCGTGTCCGCGCTATTCTCCAACATGGACTGCAAATCACACCTGATAGACAACCTTTAGCACAAAACTAAAGTAACAAGCCAATTTTGTAAAATGTAGGGAGTAGAAAGTACCACTATTGTGGTAAAATGTAAGGAGTAAAAGTAAAAAGTCGCCAAAAAAATAAAAGAGGAAAGTAAAAATATCCGAAAAACCTACTTGAGTACAGTAATGAAGTGTTTGCTCTTCGTTATTTTGTTAACGAAGTATTTGTACTTCGTTACTTCCCATCTCTGATGACTGTAAAGATTAATATGTACATGGTTTCCAGAACTGTATCTTCTGATAGACATAAGGCAACCTGGGTTATCTTTGGGCTGCTCTATAGTCTCCTGAAGAAGGATAAATCCCAGAGTTGGCTCACTCCAGGTTATTTAAGCAACAAACGTCCCTGGGTGGACTTGAACCACCGTCCTTTCGGTTAACAGCCGACTGCGCTGACCTATTGCGCACCCAAACTTTGTCGCTCAATATGGCAGGAATTCTATGCATCCAGGGCCAAATGTTTTACCATTTCATCCACTACGGGCCCCTAAGGAACTTTACATGTGTTGACAATAAAGATGCTCACAAAACGCTGCACTTGGAATTGCGTTTCTCATGCACATTCATGTCCTCTTAAATACAAAGAACTGCTAAGTTCTTTATTCCCAATATCAACTCTTAGACATTAGTTCCAAAAGAAATTACTAGTTGTCAGAAGTGGGATTTGAACCCACACCTCCAGTGGAGACTGCAACCTGAACGCAGCGCCTTGGACCGCTCGGCCATCCTGACTGATCCAACAGATCTTCAGTAGGACCTGTCTCGAAAATTATTATATAGTAAATTAAACATGTCATGATATCATGACATGGATGACGGGGCGCTACCTATACCATCCAAAGACTAAGACTGCAGCAATATGTTCAATGCCCGTATATGTTTAATGTATTCATATTTTCGTTATTTTCACAATGTTTATTCTTCTCATCGGGTAGGATTGCATTTTTCTTAGGCGGCATATTCCCCTGGGCCTGGTGGTATCTGGCTGCACCAGAGCACCTGGGATATCAGGCTTTAAATCCCCACCTCTGAAAAGTGCCGCTTCTTAGCCGGATTATGTCTGGCCATGTCATAAATAATAGAGGCGAGGCCTCAAAACTGAGAATGTATTGGGGCGTGATATTTAAATTACAATCGTTTCTAGCCGCTGCATTTATCAATGTATTATCATTCTTACGCTCTGATTGGTGTGATACGAACGTTTCATGAATCTCACGTGAAGCCTGTCGTACGTTAGGTTAATAAATGAGGGCCATTAGCTCTAAGGATGTGCTTCAATACATAACTGAAGTGGACCCACTAATGAGTAGCACAATGGTGCAATCTGTTTACCTTGTCATAAGCTAAAGCCTTTTCCCAAGCTAAAAGAAACCAAGGCGCTCTTCTGCAAACGCACAGCTGGGAGTGCTTGAGAGTTCTTTGAGGTGCAGCATGATTTTAGGCTGAGATGCTTCGGGTGTGTTAAGGTGTGAGCCCAAATAGTCGTTGAACGACAAAGACCAGACAGCGATCAGGTGATAGAACCGGGGTATTGATGTCCCGTCCATGCAACCGATGGATATGATCAAACCCTGTAAACAGCCCAACCACATCACTGGAAAGTCAGCATTACTACAGGATCCTGACAGGGTAGTGGATGTCAATTTTTTAATCTGCCAGAACATGACTTGCCACTTTTCATGGGCTGTCAACAACTTTTCCAGCAGTTATATCATCTCACCATGGAAATCAGAGTTAGCAGAGGATGGTTTCAATCCATCATATTGCATTCACAAGAATCGGATGGCCAGACATGATGACACAGTCACCTTGACATTGAACCTTGACCTCCATAATCTCATCAATTTATTTGCGGGTTCATGTGAATGTTTTTTGCAAACTTTGAAGGAACACAAACTGGGCGTTGTGATAAGATGGTGCTCTCTATTGTTGTTTCTGAAATCAACAATACCTTCCGAAGTTGAATAGCTATTAAATACCCGGTAATATTAGAGAAGAGTGCTTGTTGGCACTGTAGGCGGACAATTTAGAAAATTAAGTTACTTTAAACTTTACACTGTTACATCTCCTCTGAATTACCATCTGCAAATTTCCAAGCCTCGTTGGCATGCCGACCACCATCTACAGTAGGTAAATCACTGGCTAGCTATGCAGGACTACCTCATACCTTTTACCAGGTTCAGGTGGTTAATAGTTATGGTCAAATGAAGCTTCATTAAGCTTTCTGAACAATGGTCTTCTTTTTCTGAACTTATTCACTCAGTAGTGTTTTATTATTGGTTGTGCATCTGTGATTGCCCTAGAGGTCTCTCAGTCCAGCATCTCTCTCCCTCATCTTTGTTAGTTTTACACTGTCCAGCATAAATCACTGACACCATACCTCACACTCATCCATGCATACACCATGCATACATGTATACAACCTTTGCACACAGTCTTTTGTCCTGGCCTTTTCATGGGGTCATGACAAAGCATCTAGTGTTGATCTTAGCCTTTGTGTGAGTACATAGGTTTCCACATACATTGTTTTTATTAAGATTGACGACCAAATTGTTAGTTTTAGGGTAGGTGTTTTAAAAAACACTACTGCTGCTAAAAATACAGTGACAGGTGGTTGAATACTCGCACTAGCACATGAATGGAATTTGTCATTCTTTGATTATTTCTGAGATTGATACAATGAAAGGAATTATTTAAGAGTGGTAGCAAACCAATGAAAAGGGTTATAGAACATAAATGGTATGTCCTTGGACATACTATCCAAGCAGGGAGATGAGTACAGAGATTTAGGTGCTAGCAAGATGGATGTAGGTTGCCCATTGTTCATTTAGACTTACCAGCAACATTGTTATGATACAAACCTGCTTGAAAAACAGTCACAATTCTTTGTAAAGACTTGTGGATGGAACACACATGATATGATTGTATCTGAATTGGTCCATTTCCTTACAGGTATGTCAAATGGACAACTCATCTAGCAGAATGTGCAACTCTACGCCTGAACAGGGACTTGAACCCTGGACCCTCAGATTAAAAGTCTGATGCTCTACCGACTGAGCTACCCAGGCTTCTAAAACAGAGGACTGTGGGAAAAACAATCTCCTGAACTACAAATTAAAGTGCAAGTAAATGAAGACCAAAAAGCTGTTGCCATGATCACGGTCTTCAGGACAGCAGGAGGGTAGACCATAATTCGCACATTGCCTGAGAACACCAAATGTTATTGCACAAACTGGTTGAAAATTGGCTAAATTGGCCAAAATGGTTAAAAAGCTCAAAGTCACAACTCATCATGGCCACTTGCAGATTGTGAACATCCTGCAAACCTGCATGACAGATGACGATAGCGAGCACTTCATACATATCCCAGAATCAAGCTGTTGCCTTACCAGGGACTTGAGCTGTGGTTTTCTTTTTTCGCTCAAAACGTTGATAACCTAATGCAATTTTATGGCTATAGACAAATAAACTTTACTGCTAGTGGGTACAATAAAACAACTCTCCTCTGGTTCCGCTACTATACTCTTAGTGTCCTCATTCGGAAGCACTATACGTAATTTGATCAAAAGCCCTCGTGACAGGAAAAATCCACCAGATGACTTGCAATCCAAGCAGGGAGATCAGCACAGAGATTTGGGTGCTAGCAAGATGGATGTAGGTAGCCCATTGTTCATTTAGACGTACCACCAACATTGAAAACAGAGGTCTGTGGAAAAAACAATCTCCTGAACTACAAATTGAGGTTCAGTAAATGAAGAATTAACTGTTGCCATGGAAGGAAAAATCCACCAGATGACTTGCCATCAAAGCATAGAGATCAGCACTTCATACATATCCCACAATAAAGCTGTCGCCTTACCAAGGACTTGAGCTGTGGTATTCTTTTTCACTCAAAACATTGATAACCTAATTCAAACAACACAGCTTCAGACAAGTAAACTTTATTGCTGGTGGGTGCAAAAAAACAACTCTCCCTCTTGTTCCGCTTCTATACTCTTAGTGTTACGGTTAGTAAGACCCAGAACCATAGAGATACAAAAGGCACGTTTAATGAGCACGGAGGGGTTCAAACACTGGTGTAGACAGGTGGCTGGTCGAAGTGAGGGAGGAAGGCAGCTCGGAGGGACAACGGATGGATCTAAGGAGAGGCAGAGTTAGTACTAGAATACAACAACAAACAACAACACAGGCGCAAATGACTAGGAGCCCAGTTACCACAATAGTGCATGTAATGATCTGGCGTTGAAGAGGCGGTCAGCCCGGGTTTATGTATTGCAGTGGGTGATGAGTGATGAGGAACAGCTGAGTGGATGACGGAACGTAGATGGAAAGCCACGCCTCTAGATCCCCTGGAACGCCCTCACGGCAAGACAGACAAGACACACAGAAGAAAGGGAAGACACGACACAGGTTGGGGAATGCACCAGACCACAACACTTAGCCCTCGTGACAGGAAAAATGCACCAGATGACCTTCTATCCAAGCAGGGAGATGAGTACAGAGATTTGGGTGCTAGCAAGATGGACGTAGGTTGCCTATTGTACATTTAGACTTACCAGCAACATTGTTATGATGCAAACCTGCTTGAAAAACAGCCACAATTCTTTTTAAAGACTTATGGATGGAACACAAACAATATGGCAGCATCTGAAGTGTTCAAGAACGTCAACTCTACACCTGAACAGGGACTTGAACCCTGGACCCACAGATTAAAAGTCTGATGCTCTACCGACTGAGCTACACAGGCTTCTGAAGCTACCCGCTGTGGAAAAAATAATCTCCTGAACGACAGATTGAAGTTTAAGTAAATGAAGACCATTAAGCTGTTGCCATGACCACGGTCTTCTGGACAGCAGGAGGGTAGACCATAATTTGCACAATGCCTGAGAACACCAAATGTTATTGCACAAACTGGTTGAAAATTGGCTAAATTGACCAAAACGGTTAAAAAGCTCAAAGTCCCAACTCATCATGGCCACTAGCAGATTGTGAACATCCTGCAAACCTGCATGACAGATGACGTTAGCGAGCACTTCATACATATCACACAATCAAGCTGTTGCCTTACCAGGGACTTGAGCTGTGGTATTCTTTTTTCGCTGAAAACGTTGATAACCTATTGCAATTTGTGGACAAATAAACTTTATTGCTGGTAAAACAATAAAACAACTCTCCCTCTTGATCCGCTTCCTCTTGACGGAAAAATCCACCAGATGACTTGCCATCCAAGCAGGGAGATCAGCACAGAGATTTGGGTGCTAACAAGATGGATGTAGGTTGGCCATTGTTCATTTAGAGATAGCACCCGCATTGTTATGATGCAAACCTGCATGAAAAACAGCCACAATTCTTTTTTAAGACTTGTGCATGTTACTTACATGATACAACAGTGTCTGAAAGTGTTCAGAATTGCCAAAGTGTACAACTCATCCAGCTCATCCAGAACTCGGACAATTTTGCTCAATTTGGCCTTAATTGTTTCTGGACATCTGTTCTTTTTAAACAGTTAAAAAGCAGGCCGGTTAGCTCAGATTGTTGAGTGTGGTGCTAAAAATGCTAAGCACCGGCAGACACTTTAGGGGTTCTAAAATCACCTAACCCTACGCCCAAGAGCATCTGTATCCACCTTTTTTATGCACAAATTGGCCATCAGCGCAAAACAAGTCTCAATCTCTATAGCTCTACTTTCCACGTCTTTTGTAGGAAGGCCAAAAACATACAGTTGTAAGGTTGTCTGCTCAGTAAGTGCAAATATGAGTCACAGGTAACTGATGTGCCTAGCATTCAATCTATTTCCTTCAACAAAAGCTAACTGGCCACCTAATTAGTCTGCTGTGCGCCTTCAATATCATATCATATCAATATTATGTGGATATTATGAAAGAAACTGTCAGCAAACACTTGCAACACTTTTAAAGGTTCCATGGTGTAATGGTTAGCACTTTGGACTCAAATCTCAGTGGAATGTGTTTTTAAGCCACAGTATAAGTGAAAAAAATCAACCTTTCAACTTTCCACATTTAGTTTAAAGTGAGCTTACAGGTTTAATGTCCTTGGCCATTTAGACTGAAAACGGTATGTTGGTGGGGGCATGTTGAGGAGTCACCTGGTTGTTAATGTGAAGGAGCTCCACATTTGACAGTATTGACTGGAAGTGATAGGCTTTGAGTTACATGGGGGATACACACTTTGCATTCAGTCACCATAAAAATTAGGTATCACTGAATTTGAACTTGTGTTGCTGCAGTCAGAGTATACAGTGCTCATCCTGACGGGCCAGTATAGTGCATCAGAATTGCTTGTTGAATGGTCTATTAGCTTTGAACCCCCCTTCCCCACAGCTTTCAATTGTCAGATATGGGTGGGGAGTGGGCACTGTGTCCAACCCTTTCTGTGTAAAAAAAAAACACTAAAGAAGTCTCTTGGATGAGAGACAAAACTTCTGCGGAGGACCTTTTTACCAACCTGTTGCCCTTCAGGTTCAAGGAGTCTTTATTTTCAAGATGGCGGCTTAAGGGACAGTCGGGACGAGGGGCGCTGGCGCTTATTTTTGCCTATTTCTCCAGTTTATACTCTGCAAAAAGCGACAAGGCAGTCTCTTCTCGTCGGCTAAACTTGCGATGAGTATTAGTGATTATTTTTTAAGACCGTCTGAGAACATGCCACGAAGGAAAAACGTTGTGACGGAGACGACAGGGGAATCGAGCGGAGAAGCTAATAAGGCTACTGGCGGTTTGGCTAGCGAAAAGGTTTGCGACTCTGAGAGGATGGACCCAGCTCTTCAGGAGGTGATTCGTGCGGTAACCGACAACCTTACGAAGGTTTTCGAAGACAAATTAAGGGACCAACTTGACCCGATATCGAGATTTATGCATGATTACCGAGAGCAGCTTCAAGAACACGAGAGGCGCATCGCAGAGGCAGAGTCCCGTATCTCCACCGTGGAAGACGAAACAGCCCCTGTCGTTAATAAGCTGAAGTCACTGGAGAGACAGGTGAAAGAGCTCACGGATCACATTGATGACATGGAAAATAGGGGTAGGAGACGAAACATACGCATAATTGGGCTCCGAGAGTCTACGGAATACGCGGAAGGGAATGATCCCGCTTTATTCTTTGAGAAGTGGCTCCCAAAAGTGCTGAACATCCAAACGGAAACCGGGAAGCTAAAAGTGGACAGAGCTCATCGCACCGGAGGTCCAGTTCCCGCCGCTGGCCAAAGGCCACGTCCAGTCCTGGTTAGGCTGCACAACTACCGCGACAAGGAGAGGATCATGCGTGCGTCTTTGGAAAAGGGCAAGAATGGGCAACCCCTGGAGCACGACGGTGCCTCTGTGATGTTTTTCAGGATTTCTCAGCGGCTGTTGCACAGAAGCGTAAAGGCTTTGATGGCGTTAAGAAACGTCTGAAAACCGTGGATGCCAGCTACAGCTCCTCTACCCCGCCAAGCTTAAAGTCACTCACCGTGGTACTACAAGTATGTATCAGACCCCAGCTGAAGTTGAACGATTTCTGGATATGCTTAAATAAGCCCCGCTGTCAGCGCCATGGGACACATAGGTACTTCGTTTTACTGTTTTATACACCTATGTGAATTCAATTATTGTGATGAATAGTATTCTTATGCGGAGACATTATGCTTGTCGTTATATATTACTTTTTGTAAAATGGGTAAATAATGGTTCTTATTATCCAAGCGCCGGCCCCCCCTTTTCTTTTTTTTCCTTTTTTTTGGTTGTTGCTCTTGAATTAGCTAAACAGGTGACTGTTTGTTGTCAGAAGACCTACACACCTGCTCTTCACCGTTTGGAGGAGAAATAGTTTATCTGTTATGCCAATGTTAGGCAATGTTTGTTGGCAGTTAGCTAGTTTTACTGTTTGTTACATGTTATTCCAGCTCTTTTTGAAGTATGGAGGGGGAGGGAGGAGAGAAAAATGTTCGACCTCATTATACCAAAGAAACTATGTCAGAGTCCACGCCCTTGTTTTTATAGCTAAATGCTATTATGTCAGCACTTAATATTTGTACATGGAATGTTAATGGCATTCACACACCTCTTAAACGGAGAAAGGTCTTAACATATCTTGAGAGGGCACAGGTTCAAGTAGCTTTTTTACAAGAAACCCATTTGGATGCGAAAGAACATGCAAAATTGCAACAGGGTGTTTTCAATCAGGCTTCTTTTCCTCCTTTACATCTAGAAGCAGAGGTGTTATCATTCTGATCCGAAAATGTACCATTAAACTTATGGATTGCATAAAAGATGCCGTGGGAGATATATTATTGTGAAGGGTATTCTGTTTGGGGAGGAGATCGCCTTTATGAACGTCTACTTCCCCCCCTGGTCAACCAGGCAAATTTCTAATGTCTGCTTTTACAAAACTGGTGGAATTGAACATCAAGAATACAATTGTGGGTGGAGATTTTAACTGTCATCTCTCCCCCTTGGTTGATAAATCCCCATCTGGCAAATGTCGTATTTCATCTCAGGCCCAATTGGTTTTGACTTTGTGTGAGGAGTTGGCATATATTGATGTGTGGAGAACACAACATTTAACAGATGAGGAATTCACATTCTTCTCCAAAGTACATTCTTGTTATACAAGAATTGATTATTTTTTGTCCCCAGGCAGTTCCTACCGTCAGTCATTTCTAGCTCAATCGGTAACATAATAATATCAGACCATGCGCCTGTGTACATTAAATGTAACGTTGGAACTGTGGCCAGTCGATCAAGACGGTGGCACTTTGACTCCTCTATTTGTATGATGGAAAATTTAAACTTATTTTGCAGAGGAATTCAAGCATTTTCTCTCAGTTAATGCAGCATCCACCGATGATCCATCATTACTGTGGGAGACCTCCAAAGCTTATTGCAGAGGCCTCATTACTACTTTTACAAATGGTAAAAGACGCAGGCAAGCAGAACAAAGATTAATTTTGGAAGCCAAATTGAAGAAGGCTGAGCAAGTCTATCAAGTTAGACCCTCCACGGAGAAACTCAAAGAAATCCAGACTCTCCGCTCTGTGCTAAACTGCCTGCTAACAAATGAAGCAGAGAAAAAAATGAGATTTGCAAAACAAAAACTACATGAACACGGTGACAAGCCTGGGAAATATTTGTCATACGTGATCAAAAAGAAATCAGACTCTCAAAATATAGCATTCATTAACGACAGGAATGGCAAACAACTCTTTGACTCAGATGATATTAACAACACCTTCAAAAGATTTTACGAAAATCTCTACGAGTCTCAGATCTCTAATGACACTACAGAGCTAATGGACACCTTTTTTTCCAACTTTAACTTTCCTTGTTTGACAGAAATCCAAAAATCAACATTAGACAGTCCTATAACCATTAGGAAGTCACGGAAGCCATTGGAGGTCTGCAGTCTGGAAAAACAGCAGGGCCTGACTCTCTTATTGTAGAATTTTACAAGGAGCTCATCACCCTACTGGTCGAAACGCTGCTACACATGTTTAACGACTCTTTTCGAAAGGTCACTTGCCCATGTCATTGAGGGAAGCCAACATATCTCTAATACTTAAAAAAATAAACCACCGGAAGATTGTGCCTCGTACAGGCCAATTTCCTTATTAAATGTAGACTTAAAGATCCTTTCAAAAATATTAGCGAAATGTTTGGAGATCCTACTCCCAACACTTATCATGAGGATCAAACTGGCTTCATTAAGGGACGTTGCTCCTTTAATAACATGCGTAGGTTGCTCAACGTGATCCAGTTCTTCAATCAAAGTGCAATGCCTGGTCTAGTTGTTTCCCTAGACGCCGAAAAGGCATTTGATCGCGTTGAGTGGTCATATCTTTTCTACACTATGAGAAAGTTTGGCCTGGGGATAAATTTTGTTAATTGGATCAGAATACTTTACAGCGAGCCTTGCTCAGCTGTTATTACTAATGGTTTACGATCGCCAAATTTCCGGTGCAAAGGAGAACACGCCAAGGCTGCCCCCTATCGCCCCTGCTTTTTGCTCTGGTTATGGAGCCTCTGGCATAGGCGGTGCGGACCCATGGGGGGATATGTGGTCTGACCATTGGGGAGAGACAACACAAGATTACTTTATATGCTGACGACGTGCTCATATTTCTATCTCAGCCTGAGGACTCTATCCCGCATCTCATAGAGACCATTAACAGGTTTGGGGACTTTTCGGGCTATAAAATCAATTTCAACAAATCTGAGGTCATGCCACTAGGCACATTAAAACGTCAACCATCTATACCTGCTCCATTTCCTTTCACTTGGTCCCCAGAAGGATTTTCATACCTGGGAATAAGAATTACCCCCTCATTTGACAAAATGTATAAGGCCATTTCATCCCCTTATTTGAACGGATTCGGTTGGACCTTGAAAGATGGAGAGCGCTGCCTCTCTCGTGGTTGTCTCTTCTAAAAATGAATGTCTTGCCCAGACTTCTATATCCCATACAAATGATTCCAGTTCTTTTTCTCCGTAAAACAATTAAGGCTCTAAATGGGTGGCTAAGTTCTTTTATATGGGCAGGAAGGAAACCACGCTTAAAATTTCTACACTGTGCCTCCCGTCCACGAGTGGAGGCTTGATCTCCCGGACATACGAAAGTATCAGATCAGTGCTCACATGCGTGCTGCTGCTGATTGGACAGGGGGCCTGCTTCTCTGTGGCTTGATATAGAAAGCTCTATGTCCAGGTTCCCTTTAAAAAACTTACTTTTTTTGGGAAAAAACTATACTATAAAACGTACTGCAGTAACCCCATTACTATTAACACTGTGAGGGCATGGCAAATGGTCCAAAAACTTGAGGACAGGTTCCAAATTATATCTCCTCTTACACCTATTTGTGATAACCTATGTTTCTACCTGGCGCCATGGACTCTGGCTTCAAAATAGGTCAATAAAGGGAATTCGTACGCTTTCTGACTTGATGGAAGGTAACACATTATTATCATTCTCCCAACTATTGGATAAATATGATATTGGGAGGCAGGATTTCTTTCGTTATTTGCAAATTAGAGATTTCATACAGAAAAAAAACGCACTCGATGTGGACCAAACAATTTCAGTGTGTGAAAAACAGCTTTTTTCCCCCAGGGTAAAAACTTCAAAGTCTTTTACAACTTGCTGAAAGAGCACCCCTTACCAAATACATTTCACCTAAAAGAAGTTTGGGAAAGGAATTGCAGTGGGCAATAATCAGGAGGGATGGGATGAGGTTTGGAAGAATGTAAAGTCTTTAAGTATTTGCAATCGGGTTAAGTCCATACAATTTAAAATTTTACACCGTGCGCACATTTCTCCTTCTCAGCGAAGTAAATTCAATGCAAGCCTCTCACCATTTTGTCTAAAATGTAAAGTGGATATTGGTAGTCTTACACATTGTTACTGGTCCTGCAGGAAATTCAACATTTTTGGCATATAATTAAATGTGAATTAGATAAGATTTTCTCTGTTTGCACACAATTTAACCCATTGTATTTACTACTTGGTTTAACCGACGCCGGTATTACTGCTAAATATCAGCGTCAACTCTACAGAATGCTTACTTTTTGTGCAAGAAAATGTGTGGTATTGAATTGGATTTCTGACAAAGTACCAAGTAAATCACAATGGCTAAATATAGTACTGGACTATATATCTCTGGACTACTTGACGAGCAAACTGCACGATAATGAAAATAACTTTTATAAAGTTTGGGAACCTTTTACTTCTTATGTAGGTTTTGAAACTTCGGTTCTTCTGAGAGTATTTGTAATTTGAGGATGACCGAATTGTAAACATCTGAAATGTTTTGGTATAGACCATTTGTTTTCCATTGCTGTCTTTTTTTTTTTCCTTCTTTTCTCTTTGGTAGGTATGTATATGTGTGTATGTGTACGCATATGCTCGTATATAGGTATGTAACTTTAAGAGCTAGATTGTTCTCTTGTTCTTGTACTGTATTTGTTTGTCAAAACGTTGAAAACCAATAAATATATAAAAATATAAGAAAAATATAAGAATATTTTTGTTAATAGAAACTCATTTCTGATAAAGAAACTTAACATGTAAAATTTGAAGTGTTGATCCCAAAGTGATCACCTTTTTGTGCAATTGTTTTAGTTTGGAGGCATGCATAAAGTAATGGCAAAAAGAAACAGTTGTGCTTCCAGGCAGATTAAATCATTCATAGCTTAGAATTTATCAGAGAAGTATGGTAAAATCAGTTCAGTTTAATATCACCACAGATATAAGTAGGTACATGCAGAAACATGTCAAATCAGGTTGACAAGGTAACAGGCGTCAGGTTGGCGGCCTGGTCGCCCAGCGTCAGGTTGGCGGCCTGGTCGCCCAGCGTCAGGTTGGCAGCCTGGTCGCCCAGCGTCAGGTTGGCAGCCTGGTCGCCCAGCGTCTGGTTGGCAGCCTGGTCGCCCAGCGTCTGGTTGGCAGCCTGGTCGCCCAGCGTCTGGTTGGCAGCCTGGTCGCCCAGCGTCTGGTTGGCAGCCTGGTCGCCCAGCGTCTGGTTGGCAGCCTGGTCGCCCAGCGTCTGGTTGGCAGCCTGGTCGCCCAGCGTCTGGTTGGCAGCCTGGTCGCCCAGCGTCTGGTTGGCAGCCTGGTCGCCCAGCGTCTGGTTGGCAGCCTGGTCGCCCAGCGTCTGGTTGGCAGCCTGGTCGCCCAGCGTCTGGTTGGCAGCCTGGTCGCCCAGCGTCTGGTTGGCAGCCTGGTCGCCCAGCGTCTGGTTGGCAGCCTGGTCGCCCAGCGTCTGGTTGGCAGCCTGGTCGCCCAGCGTCTGGTTGGCAGCCTGGTCGCCCAGCGTCTGGTTGGCAGCCTGGTCGCCCAGCGTCTGGTTGGCAGCCTGGTCGCCCAGCGTCTGGTTGGCAGCCTGGTCGCCCAGCGTCTGGTTGGCAGCCTGGTCGCCCAGCGTCTGGTTGGCAGCCTGGTCGCCCAGCGTCTGGTTGGCACCCTGGTCGCCCAGCGTCTGGTTGGCAGCCTGGTCGCCCAGCGTCTGGTTGGCAGCCTGGTCGCCCAGCGTCTGGTTGGCAGCCTGGTCGCCCAGCGTCTGGTTGGCAGCCTGGTCGCCCAGCGTCTGGTTGGCAGCCTGGTCGCCCAGCGTCTGGTTGGCAGCCTGGTCGCCCAGCGTCTGGTTGGCAGCCTGGTCGCCCAGCGTCTGGTTGGCAGCCTGGTCGCCCAGCGTCTGGTTGGCAGCCTGGTCGCCCAGCGTCTGGTTGGCAGCCTGGTCGCCCAGTCTTGGTTGGCAGCCTGGTCGCCCAGCGTCTGGTTGGCAGCCTGGTCGCCCCAGCGTCTGGTTGGCAGCCTGGTCGCCCAGCGTCTGGTTGGCAGCCTGGTCGCCCAGCGTCTGGTTGGCAGCCTGGTCGCCCAGCGTCTGGTTGGCAGCCTGGTCGCCCAGCGTCTGGTTGGCAGCCTGGTCGCCCAGCGTCTGGTTGGCAGCCTGGTCGCCCAGCGTCTGGTTGGCAGCCTGGTCGCCCAGCGTCTGGTTGGCAGCCTGGTCGCCCAGCGTCTGGTTGGCAGCCTGGTCGCCCAGCGTCTGGTTGGCAGCCTGGTCGCCCAGCGTCTGGTTGGCAGCCTGGTCGCCCAGCGTCTGGTTGGCAGCCTGGTCGCCCAGCGTCTGGTTGGCAGCCTGGTCGCCCAGCGTCTGTTGGCAGCCTGGTCGCCCAGCGTCTGGTTGGCAGCCTGGTCGCCCAGCGTCTGGTTGGCAGCCTGGTCGCCCAGCGTCTGGTTGGCAGCCTGGTCGCCCAGCGTCTGGTTGGCAGCCTGGTCGCCCAGCGTCTGGTTGGCAGCCTGGTCGCCCAGCGTCTGGTTGGCAGCCTGGTCGCCCAGCGTCTGGTTGGCAGCCTGGTCGCCCCGCGTCTGGTTGGCAGCCTGGTCGCCCAGCGTCTGGTTGGCAGCCTGGTCGCCCAGCGTCTGGTTGGCAGCCTGGTCGCCCAGCGTCTGGTTGGCAGCCTGGTCGCCCAGCGTCTGGTTGGTTTCGAGCCGTTTGGGTCCGTTCAGGGGCAATTGAACATCTGCAAGTTTTGAATAGCTGCCTCAGCTTCCACTTCATTGGTTTCCAGTTGTGCTGAAAATATGAAGAAATCGTTAAGTCCCAACTACCCTTGACAATAATACTGTAAAGAATTTACCATTAAGGCTTCTTCGTTTTTTATTAAAAAGCAAAGCAAGTATTAAGACTTCCCTTTAAGACTTTATAGCCCCAAAGACTTCATTGGTAATTAGGCCAGTTAAGTTTGCTTTCAACATTACAGAATCTGAATTGAGATTGAGCTAGCACAGCAGTTGTGTTCATGTGCTGCATTCACTTGGTTTGGGAAATTCCACGATCTATACAAAGCTACCTTAGCTATTCTGTTGCTTTTGAGAGCAAATAGCCACACAATATAAAAAGAGTTTATCTTAATTTATTTTCATGTAACTGTTGGACACTTGCAATATTAGACAATACGGTGTGAGTGATGTGGCTATAGGCTGAGGTTGAGTAAGCACCAATTGTTGTATTCAATAAATACATGAATGTCTGATTAATTAAGCCAGCTTTATACCCACATTGTATGGTCAAAATAGTTTAAACATGGGTATGAATCCCCATTCCAAAAGCCAGACAACTTAACCTTATTTACTACATTGTGCCACAAAGAACCTCAGCTGTAAACACAGTTGCGGCATTTTCCCATTATGGTTTCAAAGAACCTGCTCACCTTCTTTAGCAGCTTGGATCAACTTGGACTCCATTGACTGGAGAAGTGCGAAGGCCCTCTTCATGGAGAGATCATTGGGAGACACTCTGTGGCAGAAAATAAATTCAGTTAGTATCCGTAAGTAGTTCTTGAAAGAGTCTGTCACTAACGTTCTTACCTCTAATCATTCTCCTCTGCAGCTCATCATCATGTCTTTCATTTGTGCCGCCAACTGGCAAACTTAAACCTAAGGACAATGAAACTGCTGTTAATCAAATGTTTCTGCTATTTGACGGCACATATCATGAACTTGTTACAGCTAAATTTCACTTCAGTAATTGTGTAATTTACCCTACTCTTTACATTTGTTATACTCCACTACATATTTGAATACAAGCTTGAAACAGAAGAAACGTAACAACCTTTGTTAATCCAAACAGTCAGCACACAAACAACAAAGACCCAAACAGCTGCCATCACTCACTCCATCCACCAAGAAAACTGGTTCCTGTGCTACATGCCATGTAAAAACCTATCATGCAGGTAGCACAGCTGTTGCTGATCAGCTCTGATTGGCTCTCTCTGCAGAGTCAGTGATAGTTGAGATTCAGCCCATGAAAATGGGAATTTGGAAGCAAGACATGTACAGACTATATTGTAAAGAAAGTCCGGAAGTTGTGTTTTTTACAAGAAAGAAAGTCAATGATGTTTGTCTGAACACTGTTAGACTTTTTTTTGTAAATTTGCGTTAACTTACTGGCAACGTGCGTGACTTCCTGATTACAGTATCATAACTGTACATGTTTTTTTTACAGTATAATACCCTTACTGTAACTTAGTTTTACAGTAGTAAAAATATCCTTGTTTTACTGTTTAAAGAACTCCACAGTGGCAAAGCCCCAGGGATTGATCAAATTCGTTTAGAAATATTGTAAGGAGAGGCTGTCTTGGTTGACATACCTCTTTAACATTGCGTGGAGGTCTGTGGCAGTGCCTAAGGAGTGGCAGACCAGGGGGTTGCTCCCCTCTTCAAGAAGAATGGCATCTGCCCATTACAGGAGTATCCCCTATGCTCAGGCTCCTTGGTAAACTCTACTCCAAGGTG
>NW_022604786.1:0-43504 GCF_008692095.1 Etheostoma spectabile
GAGTCAAGGCTCTGAATCTAATGTCAAAAGTTTAAGTGTACGTTTTTTTGGGTGATCCGCATTTTGGTAAAGTGTAGATCAGTTGGCTGTAGGTGATTCAAAAGAAAGTCTTGTATCTTTATTTGTTAAGTATAATAATGATAATTATATAGGTTAGTCCTAAATTGGACAACCTTCACTTGAGTCAGGCCAACAGCGCTTTAATGATGGAAGGTCCAGAGGGTCGTCCAGTTTGGGAAAAGTTTGTCTGGTGATGGGCATAGTGAGAAAGCTGGAATGAGACCTAGCATGATCCAAGTGTGGACCAAGAGTGGCCGGGATTAATGCTTAGGGATTCATTTTGTGCAAACAGTGATCCAGCTAAGGTAGGGTGGTCCTGACTTGGGAGTTGACCAACACTGATCCAGAGGTGGCACATAGATGTCTGGATAGTTTCTGGATTTGGTTGCGGATGTCCTGATTTAACCAAAGCTGGTAAATTTCTGATTGGGTGGAGGATAGTTGAATCTTGATTTGGGTACTGAACTGAGGTCTGGACTGGACAACAGTTGGTTGGATTGTTAAATGTAATCCAGCTAAATCCTGTTGACACTCTCTGGACAGAACACGCATGTTAGTGCCTGATGGATCTCTGTGTACGTATCTGTCTGCTTCTGTCCGTCCGTCTGTTTGATGGTCTGAGGTTAGCAGCTGCAGCCTTCTTTGGCCGGCTGGCTGTCGGCGTTGAGGCGACCTCCCTGCGGCGCAGACGGTTTGTGCTGGACTCCTGACTCTGCAGCGTTCAGGTCCAGACTGCCATCTTGGATGTTCTGGTAAATCTCTTTGCTGCTTCCAGGAAGGCCTCTTCCACATTCTCCCCTCTGAAGAAAGGGGGGACAGGGGATGAGAGATTAAGATACAAACAAACAGTAAAATGTCTTACAGATCTAATTCAAAACTTTGTCATGTTGCACCTCAGGTCATTTAAGACCAGGTTTGACAGCAGTGATGGATGAAGTACTCAGATCTCTTACTTAAAAGCAGCAATACCACAATGAAAAAATACTCTGTTGCAAGTAGAAGTCCTCCATTCAAAATTTTACCCAAGTAAAAAATGTAACTACTAGCAGCAAAGTTATACTTAACGTAACAAAAGTTTAAGTATTCAAAGTGTACTATATATTTATTATTGGAATTCCTGATGCAATTACTGTCTGAACAGCATCTTAATGTTGTCAAGGTACAGCTAATTTTAACTACTGTATTTACTGTTGGGTCTACCTATATTTTATAAACTGATCAAAGTTTATTGTATAAAATCTTGACCTGACCCAAGCTAAATGTAGTGCAGTCAAATGTACAATATTTCCCTCTGTGATGTAGTGGAGTACAAGTAGCAGAAAATGCAGGAAATACTCATGTAAAGTTCAAGTACCTTAAATACTGTACTTAAGTATAATTTCTTTCCACCACATTCAGCCTATTGTGTGTGATGTATAGATGATGAAAGTGTGTGTGTGCGTTTGTACTTACGTCTTAGCGCTGGCCTCTAGAAACAGCAAACCTGATCAACAACAGGAAGTAGAAATAACATTTTAATTAATTAACAAATTAATCCTAATTTTTACTTGGATATTGATACTGCTTATTAGATTCGCACACAAAATACTTGTCCCGTAATGTCACACAAACAATTAAAAAAACTCTTCTCACCATTCTCCTCCGCAAACTGTTTGGCCTCCTCGTACGTCACGTCTCTCTGAGCCTCCAGGTCGGCCTTGTTACCAATCAGAATGATTACCTAGACACAAACGCACAGCTGAGAAACTAGGGGTTTATCACATAAGGTGTATTAATAAAAACTCTAAAAGAGGAGAAAGCATGTTTTAAAAACAAATTGTGAGGATCAATGTAACCATTTTTTTCACGCTTTCTGTGTTTGTTGGAAAAAGGTATACAAAAGGTATGCTTTCAGCTGACACCTTTTTTTTTTTAAACTGCAGAAACCTTTATGTTTGTTATTTTGTCTTGGAGGTATTTAAAAAAACTGTTTCTTGCCTTAAGGTATAAGCCTTAAAAGGTCCCATGACATGGTGCTCTTTGGATGCTTTTATATAGGCCTTAGTGGTCCCCTAATACCATATCTCTTTCCCAAAATTCAGCCTTGGTGCAGAATTCCAGCCAGTAGAGCCAGTCACACATTGAGTTTTCCTTAGTATGTGCCATTTATGAGTCTGTAGCTTTTGAGGAGGGGGCAAGGTGGAGGCTGGGAACGTGGGCTTGACCAACTGCCACTTTGCTCATTTGAAAGCCATGATGTTTCTCTCTCATGGGTGAGCCAAATTCTCTGGGCAGGAAAAGCAGAGCAAGGGGAGGTAACCTTGCCCCTTATGACCTAGAGGTCTTTAGATGTGGTAGAAACCCAAATAGTAACATAGCGAAAGGACTTAAAAGTTACTGTGACTCCTGGAACCGGTTTGTGAATACAGCTCCTAGGCATTAGGTGTTTGTATATGTGTGTGTGTGTGTGTGTATGTATGTGTATGTATGAGTATGTGTGTTTGTGTGTGTGTGTATGTATGAGTATGTGTGTGTGTGTGTGTGTGTGTGTGTGTAGAGGGGACAGGGCCTTTTCTGTTTGTGCTCCTAAGTTATGGAATGCCTTACCTTTGACCATTCGTCAGGCTTCCTCAATACCGATTTTTAAAACTCTTCTTAAAAACTCATTTCTACACTTTGGCTTTCAACCCAAACTGAGACTTGATCTTATCTGTTTTTATATAGTGTTATTGGGTAGATCTTCACCCCCAGTTTATTATTTTTATGATATTGTGATTGTTATTTTATCTGTGTTTGCTGCCTTCATGTACAGCACTTTGTTCAGCTATTGCTGATGTGAAAGCGCTTTATAAATAAAGTGATGATGATGATGATGATGTGTGTGAACTCACTGTGTTTGGGTTGGTCAGGTTCCTGGCATCTGTTAACCAGCTGCTCAAGTGATTATAAGTACTTCTCCTAAAACACAAACACACAAAAGGAAATGAGACAGAAAAAGTTAACCATTAAAAAATATAACTAATTTGAAACCACACACACACACACCCCTCTCTCCCTGTCAGTACCTGGTGATGTCGTACACCATGAGGGCCCCGGCAGCCCCTCTGTAATAGGACCTGGTGACAGCCCTGAAGCGCTCCTGACCGGCTGTGTCCCAGATCTGCAGCTTCACCTTCTGACCGTTAACCTCCATGATCCTTGTCCCAAACTCCACCCCGATGGTGTGAGGACAGTCCGCCATGACTGCACGATCACACACAGAAAATATACTTCATTTTCACAGTTAATATCAACACTGAGACAAAGCTTCAGCAGCTTTATTTTCAGAGTAAAAGCCCTTGCATTCTGGATCTGAAAACTAAATTGCAATGTTAAATGTGAAACCTGCGTGAATGAATTACACACAGTAACAATAAAGAGCAAGTCCCACCAATATTCTTACTTATTTTTAATATTCTATTAGTTCAGGTCCAGCGTTGTAGACATTATACGATACAAGGTGAAAAGAAGAAGAAAGGACTTACATTTTTCTCTGTGAACTGGTGCAGCAGACAGGACTTCCCTACTCCCATATCACCTGAGGAGAGAGAGAGAGAGAGAGCGCGAGAGCGAGAGAGAGAGAAGGTAAATCATGAGTTCAGAGGTTTTCCTCATTTGAAAGTTTTATTTTTAAATAATGTCTGCGTTTAGTTAGCACAGGAGTCTAATAACATCACGTCATACAGGTTTATGTTCTGACCATCAGTTTAAATTATTTCAACTTCGTTTTTTAGAAATTAGGATTTGTTTGTCAGTTTGGTGGACAATCCTAAAGACTAAAATACCCACGAGCCTCAGCAGCTGATCCAGAATGTGAATGGAGCTCAACAGTGTGGTTCCAGAAGTAAAAATCCCAATAATGTTCTCTGAATTTTGATGATCAGCAATAATGTCAAAACCATCCGAGGAAGACTGACCGTAAGTGCTGAGGTTGTGAAACAAAGGTTCCTGCTCCTGTTGAAGCCACAAGTCCGTATGAAATCAACCTTGTTTTAAGAAAAACGTATTTATGTTCTATGTCATGGAGTACTACACTACCCACAATCTTAAGTGTAGCAGCGATGTCTCTCATTGGTGGAGCTCGCCGTTACCATGGTTTTACCGCACCGGCAAACCTACAAGTGTGTTGCTAACATTGAAGTCTATGGTCGTTTCTGTACACAGTCTTGTACTTTTGCCCTTATCAACATTTTCTTTTGCAACAAATCAAACGTTTTATGACCATGATTCATCGATTAGTTAGTTGGCTTGGTTCCAGGATATTTAGATAATGAAACGTCAATGGAGATGTTTAACCGCAACCAGAGCACTTCAAAACGTTGGGGCACTGTTGAGCTCTATGAGAACCGATTTAAACTGCTGAATTATTATCTAATTTTTTTATATAATTTAGCTTTAGCTTTATCTTAACGTTAGCGGAGCACATCACATACTGTGAAGCTCTGTGGTTGGCTGTTAGTGAAATGCATCCTGGGAGACATAGTTTACTTCTCTATATCAGTGTTTATGGTCTGCATCTTTTTAACTTCTATCCAAGAACAAAATATTTTCTAATACGAATGTTCATCTTTGCTTCTGATGATTCAACCAGGCGAGTTTCATGTCCACCTGTCACCAAACTGTGAGTGGAAATGAATTTGACTTTGGGATATAACTCCTCAAACTTCACAGCTCTATAGGGGTTAGCAGGCGAGCCAACACAAGCAGCTGGTCTGTCACAGACTGGTCATCTGGGGAAAGTTTCATGTCTCCAGAAATCATTTTTTCCAGACATAAAATTGAGCAAATATCTGGTTGCAAATTTAATTATTTAATAAATTCAATTTAAAAACTGCTGGTGCAAAAATGGTCCTGCAAAGCGAAGCATGCACAATTTGTATTTATCAAAATATGCTAAACTAAAACTATGGCCCTAATACAACAGATTATTCTGCTCGGAATTTAAATAATTATATTTATTTGGTGTATAAATGGCTCATGGCTTTCAGTTTTGAAGCCTGTTGTGAACTGTTTTTGGGACAGTGTTTGTTAATTGTTCGTACAGTGTAACATACAAGTGTTATTCCTAAGTGAAATATTCCTTAATTTTATAATGACAATAGTTGCCAGGGGGAAAAATGTTACCAGAGTCCTCAGCAAGAAGGTTGTGTCTGTCTTTTACGCTTTAACTACGGTCTGTTAAAATTAATAAAAACAAATGGATCCAGATGCATTTGTTTTTTTACGCTGTACCGAACAACTCAGACCGAACCGTGACTCCTGGACCATCGTACGAACGGAACCGTGGTTCCGTCACACCTAAAGCTAAGTTCTTACTACAAGATTTCCAAACTCACCGATGATGATGTATTTGAAGATGTACGAGTAGTTGTAAGGTGCGGCTGTCATCTTGATACTGTGAGAAAAATGAAAACAGGAAGAGATGTCCGACTTACACATAACTCTTAGATCAGACACATCAGTCCACACCCTGTCCGAGATTCTGGACCGAACCAGTCCCAGTAATCACCTCTGCGGTCAAACAACCTGATCAGAAACCGTTTAACTGGGCAACAAACAAAAGGAAGCAGCCGGCTAGGCTAACACAGCGAGCTCAGGGTTAGCATGAGACATTAAAAACCATGACAGTCCCAAAGCGTGCAAGCAGTCATCTTTAGCAAACGTATTAAACACAATCAACTGACTTCCCTATCTCAGAAAATCTTTTTTTTTTTTACCCTAGCTCCAGAGCTAACCGGCTAACAGCTGCAGTGCTGTCAACGCCTTGCTAACAGGCTAACAAGTAGGAGGCCACTTTTATCACAACACATAAATATTAAATAAATAATTAAGCAGACAGACGGACAGGATGAGTTATAAATGTGGATGTGTACCTTCGGTCCGGGTGTCTATCTAACCGGTATACCTGATTAAACTGCCGATAAGACGGGTAGTTATCTTTATTAGCTAGTTAGCCCGGTGATCCGTCAGGAAACCTTTCCCTTCTTCCGCGATTCTTCTTCTTCAGCGATCACGCGGGGGAACACCGCGAGACTAATAGGTGTGTACCGCGGCCCAGCGGACGAGAGGAGACTGATGCCTGTATCCAGTGATTTTAGTTAGTAACTTAAAGGTACAATTTGTAACATTCTGCATTAAAATATCTAAAAACGAGCATACCTATGTTATATATTTTTACGAGTTGGGTAACTATCCCAAATGTTTCCACCAAATTTCAAACCCAAAGAAATCTGTTATTTTATTTTCAGACACGGGTTTCCTTTAATCGCCTGTCAGCGGCGTCACCTTTCACCCTCTAGTTACTAATAGCCATAGACTGTATACTGTATATATTAATATTAACGGTCTATGCTCATAACTCAAAAACGCTCACCCAGATGATACGTTCAGGAATAATTGTAAATCATAAAATGTCAGAGAAAAAAATGCTCGTAACCGTAATGCTGCTTTTTTGCCACACAGTATCGTTTCGTGATTAATTACATGCTACTTTTTAACACAGTAATACAGCAGATATCTTATTTATTAAGGTTACAACATCGTTCAACACGCTCACTACCCACTAGGCCTACTCACTAGCATACAAACCACCTCAAGTTATTAGTAGTAGGCTATGATTGGAACCCACGAATAAATTCACTAGTAACGTTAACATTAGCTGTATATATAGACGATTAATCCATTTAGCCAGCTAGCACACCCCGGTCTGTCTGCCTCACTCTCCCGGTGCAGAGAGACTCAGTCGGGATGAGAGCTGACCACAGCCCCGGGACATATAGCTAGCTAGTGTTACAAAAACTAACGACGTGTTTGTTAAATCTCTGAAGAAGTGAGGCTAGGGTCCAATGAAGAATTAACAAAAGGTTTAATGAAACAGAATGACAAAAACGACATAACAAAGACAAATGTTACACTGCAGCTGACAGCGGACTGAAACACATGGATCTCCCTTCTGGAGTCACATCAATCAGTCCCGAAATCAGCTCTGTTCATTCCATAGACTGTTAATCTCAATATCAATATATATATACGGTCTATGATTCATTCACTATTCCCTGCACATGAGGACGGCTCTATTTCACCAGGTGTACTTAAACCCATTCTCATTGGTCTGTCATTGGCATGGTGACATGTTGGGCCCATCTCAGTGGCCTCAGATGAGTAGGTCACACCTCTAACATGCACGTTCTTTTACTGTCTATGGGGGTTCCTCCTGGACACAGATCAAAGGCTATCATGTGAGGGTCAATTCTATTCAATACAGAGATAAACATTACTGAAGTATTTCTATTTTCTACTACTTTATACTTCTACTTCACTCCATCTAGGGAAAAATATTGAACATTTACCTAATGTTTATGACATCTTTAGTTACTACTTATTTTACAGACTCAGATTAAAAGGCCTAATACAAAATGTAATCAACAAATAAATTACAATGCATCATTTTAGGTTAATATGAATCTTTATTTATCCACGGGGGAAATTTAGAATACCCAGCAGCATATGTAATTAAAACAAGCTCCACCTTTATCAGCGGCCACATTAAAGTGATGAACACATTAATGCATCAGTCATTTTTCATTGAATATGATTCTGAAATAGGTCATTCTGCATAATGAGTACTTTTACTTTTTGTACTTTAAATATGTTTTGATGCTTGTACTTTTCTACTTTTACTTAAGTAAAATAATGAATACAGGTCTCTTACTACTAACAGAGTATTTCTACACTGTGGTATTACTACCTTTACTGAAGAAAAACATCTGAGTACTTCTTTCACCACAGGGATACACTTTTTGTATCCCTGCTGTAATTTAAAAACTTTACAAAATACTATGTAAAATTCAATTTTTCCATTACAGCATCATTTTACAGATCAGAGTTTAGTACAACATCAATAAAGAAACGTTCTCCTGAGATTATCATTAAATCCAGTAAATATAAGTCATGGAAATAAACATAAGATAAATCAACATGTGTATAATAACATTGTGCAGATCAAATAAGAAGAGATATAAAACGTTTTCAGTTAAAACCCAATTACATAAAAGAGAACATGTGGTATTAAACTAAATAGAACTAACTTAAACAAATGTGACCTGAAATTCACAACAATAAGTCATCAAACTGAGCACAAAGAAGAGGATTTCTATTACAATTTACAGACTTCACCACAAACACACCGGAAAGTCCACAACATGTCTGTTTTCACACTGTAGAGTGGCTTAAGAAAGAAGTGCCTGCAGTTCATTTGCTACAGCTGATTCAGAGCTCCAAGAACAACAGGAAGTACACTGGATTCATAAGCACCTATATTATTGCTAAAAAAAATGTTTATTGATTATATAAACAGTATATATACTGTAGATATCAAAATCAAAATCAAAGTCTCTAATTGGACTAAAATAAACCCAGATTAGTGTTAAAATAAGATGTTAATAAAGAATGTGCAGTGTGAGGGCTTTCATGTGTGTACTTATGAAACAAAGGCAGGTGTGAGACTCAAGCCTGTTTACACACTCGCTCAACAAATTCTAAAAGCCAAAGGATCATCATTAATATAATATCCTGAAAAAAAGGGGTCCCCAATTTTGACTTCTTATTTTACTCTGATGCATTCCTGATGTATAAAGTTATTCATAATCTTTCACACCCTTCTGTTACAGGATGCCTTGCCTATCCCGGCAGCAGCAGTGCCAGTAAGACTAGAGACTCTACCCAAGGTGACTGGGTACTGTAGTTCAAAAGGGTAGCCTTTGGTCAATCTGCTTTTTCAGTTAAAGTAGTGGGGAAGTGAAATTGAGTATGAAATTCCATACTCACAGACAGACTCAGGATGCTTTGCAGTGTTTAAAACCAGCCCCAAACCCAGTATTTATCATACTGATTTAAAGCATTATCTCGCATTGATTGACTTTTATGTATTGTGCTGTTTAATGTTTGCTATTCTGTGGTTATTGTTTGTGCAGCTGCCCACGGGCAACGGGTAAATTAGCTGCTAGCTATCTCCGGTGCAGTTACCTTCAATTGTGCACTGGCCTGAAAACATGACCAATAAAATAAATGAAAACTACCAACATCACATTGTAAAGGTCTAAAACCAGCCGTGCACTTTGTTCTGTTTAGACTGAATCGGGTGTTGCACATACAGACATGATTGGCATGGTTGACATTGACAGTTGCTGCAGTCTGAACAGTCATAATTTTTGGGCTGCTTGCAGATGTTTTAGATGACAAACTTTGTGTCATCTTAAAGTCACACAAGGTTCTCTTGATTTTGGTGACTTGTTTTGTGAAATCAGCTAATTGCTCAGCATTAATCCAACATAATACCAATCCATTTGATGTAGACTTTAATCAGTGGTGTGAGTAAAATTTTGAGATACTTGTACTTTACTTAGTGTCAATTTTCTGCTACTTTATACTTTTAGCCACTACATCTCAGACTGAGATATATCTACACATATCTAATAACTTTAATTACTTTACAGAATCAGTCAAAACAAAATATTATCAACTAATGAATGAGGATGTATCAACTACCATCTGCAACATTAAAGTGATAAACACATTAATGCATCATTAGTTGTAATCCAATCATATTTATTATTCTACATAATGAGTACCTTTGGTACTTCAAGTATATTTTGATGCTAATACTTTTTGTGATTTTATTTAAGATTAGGGCTTTAATTTGTAACATAGTATTTCTATAATGTGGTATTACTACTTTTATGGAAGTAAAATATACTTTCTCCACCTCTGACCATACTGAGTAACTTCACTCATTGTAAAGCATTTTAGAAAGTTCTTCAATTGAGAGGACTGTTTGTAGATGATGATGATAATGATGATGATGATGATGATGATGATGATGACGACATATGGTTAGTATCAAGCAGCAGCTTTGGTTTCCCATTCCTGTGGAAACAGGAAGAGCAGAGTTAACTGAACAACAGAGACAGATGATGTTTTCTGTTAAAGTCTTTGCTGACCTCCAGTGGTTTCACTTGTCACCTTGCTGCAGTGATGCACAGGTATACTCCAAGACCCTGTGACATCACTGCTGACTGGGGTTACAGGTAGAACTTTTAACCAGAGAGAAAAATACTGCTTTACAACCTGCTTACTTAAAAATAGTAGTAATGTTAGCATGTTAATAAGCTAAACTTTAAATGCTAAACTTTAACGTGAACATGTTAACATTGGCATGCTTAATTTTGTAGAGAGTAACGTCTTTAGTTAGTACTTTCTACAGTGTGGTATTCGTACTATACTTAAATACAGGATGTGAATACTTTCTCCGCCATTGGTGAATAAGCAGTGTCTAGATTTTAATTCACTAAAATGTACCTTGAAATACAAAAAACTAAATCTATAATAAAACATAAAGGTGACTGAATGTTGACAGTGATCCATCTGTGGTTCATTTTGCTAGAAATGAAACAAGTGATGTAACGTACAAGTGTGTGCGTGTTGTATGTGTGTGTGCGTGCGTGCGTGTGTGTGTGTGTGTGTGTGTGTGTGTGTGTTTGTGTGTGTGTGTGTGTGTGTGTGTATGTTTGTGTGTGTGAGAAACTCACCTTCCTCCTCTGGAATACCTTCCCATGTTCAATGAACAGCGCTGAAGGAGCTCGTCTGAGGGAGTTTTTAGCTGAGGCCGTCCGTCGCAGCAGAGGGTTCAGGAAACTCGCCTGCACCAGTAGACCAACAGAGACCAGCAGGGACCAGCAGCGACCAGCAGGGACCAGCAGGCACCAGCAGGGACCAGCAGAGACCAGCAGGGACCAGCATGCACCAGCAGGGACCAGCAGGGACCAGCAGAGACCAGCAGGGACCAGAGAACAGAGGATGTCAAAATCACAGTGTGGCTCAGTTATGATACATATGTATATATTCTGAATCCACATTAAGATGAAGTTCATGCAAATATATATGTATATGTGTGTATTTCTCTATCCACTTTTACTTATTTTTGTTTATTTATTTAACATTTTCTTTCATTATACAGTGGGTTAGCTTTATTATTAGTAATGTGTTATATACATATCCAACATGTAATTTTACTTGTATATACATTTAAGTTGATGTATTGTTAACATGTCATAATTAATCGTTTTCTACCTTTCCATGTGTCTGTACACTTATGTGTAATTTTCCTTTCTTTTAATTCTACTTCTTAATGCAGATATAGAAATGTTTATGCATCCATCTTATTGTAATGCACTGTAAATTGAGATGTTTGTAAAATTCCTGTCCCTGTTTTTCCTCACCTGAGCACGCTCACTGCAGATGGCCAGCGACTGTCTAAAAGAGGTGCGTTTGTTTTGCTTTCCGACAGAGGCCAGGTTTATCTCTGACCCTGCCCTCCGCTGCACCGTCCTCTTCCCCGTTAACTCAAGCTTCTGAATGCCTCGTTCCACTTCCATCGACTTCCTGTCTGAAAAATGGACCAAGATCTTCACTAAAGGTATTTTTGGCAGTTTAAAAATTATTTAAAGCTATAGTGCGTAGTGAGAAAATTTGAAGTAATGACAACAAAACTGTTGCCGCATCCCCATGATACAAGCCTTCTGTTATTGTGCAAATAGCACGCAGATGCAACTATACCAGCCTGTATTTAGCCTTAGAGGGAGAGAAACATCTCTAAAGCTCCTTTAATAACTGTAGTCCACAACTAGAGAATCAGTGAATCAACATTTTTATCAGATCTTCTCTTGTCTGAACTGTGGTGGCTGAATAGTCCGAGGATTTCAGTGAAAAAAATCAACTACAAACTTTTAAACTGAGTTTGAGTCTTCATGCTTATTTATAAGACTCACTGTGGCCGGTGAAGGCGGTGTTGCTGTAGGTCACTGAGTCTCTAGATGACACCGAGCTGCATTGAACTGAATCCTGAGAGCTGTGGAGCTAAAATGCCACAAACACTGATCATTGTTATTATCTGTTCAATTCAATCTTGTACAAAAAACACGTTTTATGACAGTTTCCTTGTTTGTATGAACAAAGGAGTGATTTTAAGCGGAGCTTAAATCCTTTGCTATATGGAGTGTACCATAAGCTCCAGTATGGAGGTGTTGGAGTAGATGGGTTGGTCTTGGCCTGCTCCACTAAGGTGGAAGGGGTCGTCCATGTAGGTATTGGAGGTGGGAAACCTTTGAGTCTGCAGCCCACTGAGGAGGGAAAAAAATGGAATTACTACAAGAGAAGAAGAAGAAAAGAATGTGGGGTGCATCAAGGTTCTTCTGTTGGACCATTTCTCTCTTAGATATACATTAATGATCTTTTTTTACTTTTTGCTGATTGTATTAATTAAACTAATAATCTCACATAAGTAAAAAGTAACTAAAACCACACAGTAAAAATACTTGCTTACAGTAAAAGTCCTACATTGAAAATGTTCCTTCAGTAAAAGTATGTGAGTAAAATCATAAAATCGTAGTTAAAGTATTAAAAGTATACAGTAGAAATGTCCCCTGTGACTGTTCATTCATGCATTAATGTAAAAGCAGGATTTAACTATTGCAGTTGGTTGAGGTAGAGACCATTTTGAACTATTAACTAATGATTACTTTCCTTATGGATTAATCTGCTGATAATTTTCTCCATTAATCGATTGTTTGGTTTGTATAAATAGTGAACATAGTGAGAAATGGGGTCACAATTACCTAGAGCTCAAAGTGACACCTTCGTAATGTTTGTTTGTATTTGAACACCCAGACAACATGCACTGTAACTGTATTAACACTCTTTTACCTGAGAGCTCCACCTGTGTTGATCTGTGTGTTCCTGTCATGGTGACTGTGATTGGCAGCTCCGTCCTGCAGCAGCTTTAACCATCGCTCCTTTTCACTTGAACTATTCACCTGAAGGAAGGAAGTATTGACACATGAAAATATAAATAACTAACTCCATCCCTTAACCAAATGAATGCCTGGTCAGCTCACCTCCAGCACAGCCACCTGGTCACCAAGCATGCTCAGTGTGATCCTGTAGGAGTGGTCGGTGTCAGGCCCGCCTCTGACCTCACACCCTCTGAGCTGGACGGTGTACTGAGGCGACCTCTTAACCTCCTCCTCCTTTTCCTCCTCTCCAAACATGTTGAGTAGACCTGCCTCCACCTGACACAGTAAACTCTGCCACTGACAGTTCATCAGCACGCTCAGGAAACCTGTCAGTCAGACACACCTCAGGTCAGAGCAAGGTCACTCTAACATGACATCATTTAGTGACTTAAAGGAGCTTAACACTGTTTTAGCCTTTTTTTCAATAAGAGCTCTTTTTTTCTTTTCATTGTGTTTGACCAGTGGTTACCTGGGTCTAGACCTTTTAAGCTACTCCACTAAGTTGACAGATTTGTTTGTAATCATGACATGAAACCACAGGTTTTGGGATTAAAAACTAAACTACCCAGTTTATGAACAGTGTATGAAGCAGAGCAAATTAAACTTAGTGGTTAAAACATTGGTCTTGTAGTCAAAGATGTTTAAAAGCCAAATGAAAAGAGAATGCAAGATTTAATGATTTAGAAGTATGATCAGTTGAAAGCCTTGTGCTTAGAGCTTTGAAACACTGCCCCATAGTATTAATAATAACAAAACTGACAGGATTTTGTTGACAATACTTAACTGACATTTCAGTTTACTGACTGTACTCAAAGTGTTTTTTGAAACACTGCAAAGACTGGAGACTTTCCTCCAGCTTACAGATATAATAATTATAATAAGTAATGATTTCAGTACCTTTGTCTTTGTTGAGGCTGCAGCCAGCTGAAGGTTTCTCTTCCTCAGAGTCAGTCTGGACTGTACTGGACTGAAGAGACACAACATGGACACAAACTTCACTTTTTATTTGAGTGAAGGCAATTTATCAATTTAACAATGCCTTACAAGACACCAAAAATATGTACAACCAGGAGCAGAGAGCTGTGTATACATTTACAAACAACAAACAAAGAGAGAAACAGCGAACGCATCTTTTCACGGTCCAATCTTCCTTAATAAATCACTGACAAAAACATCCACTATACAGAATAAATACTTATTAAATAATCCATCTTGCTTGTTTCTCCAGACTTTTGAGACAAAGGTTGTGACGGCCCTTCCCAATATGCCGGCCTGTTATGTCTGCTCTTTTTTTTGTTGCAGGTGCTGAGAGTGGGCGGGTCGTCTTGCCTGGCCGGGTGGGCGTGGCCTACAGAAGGCATAAGGGGCTGCCCTGCTGGGAGTCTCACTCTCTCACCTGGTCCTTCAGGAGCAACCACCATTTTGTTCTTTGTTTGGTTTTGGGTTCAGTTAGGTTATTGTTGTATTTAGTTGAATAAATCTCATTTTGGTTGCATTATCTGTGTGAAACCTCCCTTTTTGTTGCTGGCTTTGAGCCAGGCTGTAACAAATGGGGGCTCGTCCGGGATCTTACTTAAAACTGGAGATCTGATTTGGTAAGGGTAAATACACTTTTTTCAGGGAGTGTTTCACACTGTTTTGACCGGCTCTGGTGTCTTTACCTTACAGGTATCGGGGTTGAGGGCTGGTGAGTTGTTTGGAGCCTTTATTCCTGGTAGGCATAAGCAATGTGTGACACTCGTTGTCCCCATTGACCTTTTTTTGTTTTAGTTTGTTATTTTTGTGCAGCGGGTGGTTAGAGCGGTTCTAGGAGCTGCTCGGGTGCACTCCATGACTGTCTAGGTGATTTTCAGCATGCTGGAAGTTAACCGGGTTACTGGGCTTGTGCTTAATTTATCCCGCCGCTAGCCTGCATGAAGACTAGGGTTGAGTGAGAGAGGTAGTAGTTGGGTGGTTAGCCAGAGGAATAAGGTTCCATACTTACGGCTTGTCGCCCCTGTTGGTGTTCTTTTCTACCTGTATTTGTTGCTTAGACATTCTGCCTGGAGGAATGGCTTCAATTGAGGAGTTTATTAAGTGTCCAGGTGTGGAACTGCTCGATTCTTATAAGAGAGACCAGCTCTTTAGAGTGGCTGACTATTATGGCGTGGATTTGTCTAAAAAGCTAATAAAGAGGAGCTGTTGGGTGCTTTAAAGGCCACGTTAGTGGAGCAGGATGTTTTGCCTGTCCTTGGTGAGACTGCTAGGGTGCCTGTAGTAGTGACTAGTTTGTCTGATGTAGATGGCGAGGTTAAAGTGTCTAACGTGGCGCCTGTTCTGGCGGGTTTTGGGGCTGGATGTCGTTTGTGGAGCAGAAAGAGTTACTCTTGTTACAGTTGCAATTGGAGAAATCACGTCAAGATGTTCATCTTCGGGAGGCCGAACTGGCACATGATCAAGCGAGACAACAGGCAGAGTTGGAGCGCTATCGTTTGGACCTTATAAGTACAGGAAAGCTTCAGTCTGGCCCACTGAAGGTTGATGGGTCATTAGGGCTTATTCCTCCGACTCAGTCATTCGACGTTTCCGTCAATTTGAGGTTGGTTCCAAATTTAATGAAAAGGACCCTGACATTTTCTTTGTTTTGTTTGAACGTTTAGCAAATGCGCGGGGTTGGTCTGACACTGATAGCACTCTTCTGCTTCAGTGTGTGCTCACTGGTAGGGCCCAGGAGGCATTTTCAGCTATGAGTGTTGCTGATAGTGGCGTTTACCGCTTGGTTAAAGCTGCAGTACTTGGGGCATATGAATTGGTGCCGGAAGCATATCGTCAGCGGTTCAGATCACACAAAAAGAGACGCTGTCTCACACTGAATTTGTTCGTGATTTAATCACTCATTTTAGTCGGTGGTGTGCTGCTTCTCAGGTACAAACCTGGAGGATTTGCAGGAGCTGATTTTGCTCGAACAGTTTAAAAATACTCTGTCGGATCGTGTGTTACGTACATAAATGAACAGAAAGTAAGTAGGGTTACAGATGCTGCTAAATTGGCGGATGAGTTTGTTTTGACCCATAAGGTTTTTTTTGGGAGTCCCGTGGTCGTGGAGATGCGGCTCACTCTGTCAGGCAGTCGGAAGGGATTGAGCGGGCTGAGGTAGACAGGGGTTCCAGGGGAAGCTGGACCCACATCGTGTCTGTAACTATTGTATGGGGAAGGGTCACTGGAAAGTGAGTGCCCAGTATTGAGGAAAAAGCTTAAGCCTGTGTATTCGCCAACAAAGTCGTCTGCGGCTGCTGCGTCTTTGCGTGAGGAGCGGAGTCGTGTCCTTGCGGCGGTGTGGGAACATACAAAACCTTCATTGTCTGTGTCGGGGACGGAGATTCCTGTGGTGGAGCACCGTCGGGATGTTTCCTCAATTGAGGAGGTAATTGATCCTGGTTATGCTGCGTTTGTAACCGAGGGTTATGTTTCGCTGGTCGGGAGTAGCAGGAAAGTTCCTGTTAGGATTTTAAGGGATTCGGGGGCACTTGACTCGTTTATTGTGGACTCTGTGCTATCTTTCTCCTCTGAGACAGCGACTGGTTCCAGTATTGCTGTCCGGGGTATGGGTTTGACGGTTTTTTCTGCCCCACAGCATAGGTTGACGCTCTTCTCGGATTTGGTGCATGGTGAGGTGACCATGGGGGTGCGGCCTGCCTTGCCTGTGGGGGGAGTACATGTCATTCTGGGGAATGACTTGGCTGGGAATCGTATGTGGCCTGTTTCATCTGTTTCGGGAAATGTTCAAATTCGCCAGGTAGACGGTTCTGAGTCGCTCATAGATGTTTCGGGGGTTCTTTCCGGTTGTGCAGTGACCCGTGCTATGAGCCGGGCCAGTGATGGTTTTGGTCTTGTTAGGCCGCGTGGGACAGGTGACCCGGTATTCCCTGTGCCGGCTTATCCTTTGCCGATGTCTTGCAGTAGTTTGGTGAAAGAGCAAAGAGATGACCCATCCCTTCGGCCTCTTTACAGCCAGGTTCTGCCTGAGGATGAGGTGGAGAGTGCAGCCTGTGGTTATTTTCTCCGTGAGGCCTGTTAGTGAGAAAGTGGGTACCCCGGGGGGACTGTTTGTGGGGAAGAAGTTGTGCAGATTGTTCTGCCCTCTGTGTTAAGACCTGCTGTACTTCGGATGGCTCATGATGGCGTGGCGGGTCATTTAGGGGTACGGAAAACCTATGATAGGGTTTTACGTCATTTTTACTGGCCTCTTTTGAAGAGAGACATTTCTGTTTTTGTTAAAACTTGCCACACTTGTCAGTTAACAGGTAAACCAAATCAGGTGATTAAGCCTGCACCCCTGTACCCTATTCCAGTTGCTGAACAACCGTTTGAGCATCTGATCATCGATTGTGTTGGTCCTTTGCCACGCTCGAAAGCAGGTAATACCTTTTTGCTTACTGTAATGTGTCAGGCTACACGTTATCCTGCTGCGTATCCCCTCAGAAACATCACCGCTAAATCAGTTGTGAGAGCTCTTACACAGTTCCTGTCTATTTTTGGTATTCCTAGGGTTATCCAGTCTGATCAGGGTTCTAACTTCTGCTCCAAGCTGTTTGCAGAGGTGTTAAGGCAATTGAATGTTAAACGTTCACAGTCTAGTGCTTACCATGCTCAGAGCCAAGGAGCTTGGAAAGGTTTCATCAGACCTTGAAGTCTCTTCTGCGTGCTTATTGCACTGAGTTGGAACGTGATTGGGAGGAGGGTTACCATGGCTAATGTTAGCTGCAAGGGAGGTGTCCCAAGAGAGTTTGGGCTTTAGTCCTAATGATCTGGTTTTTGGTCATAAAGTAAGAGGCCCTTTAGCCTCATTACATGATGACTGGAAAGCTGGAGAGGCTCCGAGCAATTTGATAGATTATGTGAATGGGTTCAGACAGCGGTTGTACCGTGCAAACGAACTGGCAAGAGTTAATTTGCAGGGAGCTCAAAATAAAATGAAGACGTTATACGATCGGCGGGGGGAACGCCGTGAGTTTAGTCCGGGTGATCAGGTTCTGGCACTTGTGCCGTTGGTTGGCTCACCTTTTCAGGCAAAGTTTTGTGGTCCTTATACAGTGACCCGAAAAGTGTCAGACCTGAATTATTTCATTGCGACTCCGGATCGGAGGAAGTCGGAACAGTTGTGCCACATTAATTTGTTGAAACCCTATTATGCTCGCTCTGCTGTGTCGGGTCCCGGGTCGGTGGTTTCTTCTGGTGCGGCAGCGGGTACGCTAGATAATCCATCTCCATCTGGTGATCTGATGGTGGAACATGAGGATGTGTTGGTTTCACCCGATGATGGCGTGTTGATGGGGCGTCTTAAGAACTCTGAGACACTGGATAAACTGGAGGGAGTGTTAAAACATTTACCTGAACCAAGGCGTTCACAGTTGGTGACCCTGATAACAGGGTATCCGTGTTTGTTCGCTGATGTTCCGTCGCGTACTCACCTGATTCAACATGACATTGACGTGGGAGATGCTAAACCCGTTAGACAACGTTTTTATCGCATGTCTTTGGAAAAGCGCGGGCAGTTGGAGGCGGAGGTCGGTTATATGTTGGAGAATAACATTGCTGAGCCGTGTGCCTCTAGTTGGTCCTCTCCATGTTTGCTTGTAAAGAAGCCTGATGGTACGTTCAGACCGTGTACTGATCTTCGCAAAGTGAACCTACTGACGAAGCCTGATTCGTTTCCACTTCCGCGTATGGAGGACTGTGTAGACCAAGTTGGTTCTGCTAAGTTTGTCAGTAAGTTTGACTTGCTTAAAGGTTATTGGCAGGTTCCTTTAAGTCCTAGGGCTAGGGAAATTGCGTCCTTCATTACTCCCAGTGGTTTGTATTCATATTCAGTGATGCCATTTGGGTTACGCAACGCCCCAGCCACTTTCCAACGCCTAATGAATACGGTTGTGTCCGGACTGGTGGGTTGTGCTGTTTATTTGGATGATGTGTCATATACAGTGACTCTTGGGAGGATCATCTTCAGCGTATCCAGGCCCTGTTTGACCGGTTGGCCTGGGCTGGGTTGACCGTCAATTGGCAAAATGTGAGTTTGCTAAGGCAACAGTCACCTTCCTGGGTAAGGTGGTTGGTCAGGGGCGGGTTTGTCCAGTGAGGGCAAAGGTGTTGGCTATTGACCAGTTTCCTGTTCCGACTACCAAGAAAGAGCTCTCTCGTTTCTTGGGTATGGTGGGTTACTATCGTGGGTTTTGTAACCACTTTTCCACTGTGGCTGCTCCCCTCACTTCTATGCTAAGCCAAAAGGTTAAGTTTGAATGGTCGCTTAAATGTCAGGACGCTTTTGAGTCGGTGAAGTCTTTGTGTGTTCTGCCCCTGTTCTAGCAGCCCCCCAGATGGACCGGCCTTTTTCGCTGTATGTGGATGCTAGTAAGGTGGGGGCTGGTGCTGTACTCATGCAGACAAATGGAAACGGTGTTGACTGTCCGGTGAGTTCTTTTCGAAAAAGTTTAACTCACATCAGCTTAATTATTCCATCATTGAAAAGGAGGCTCTGGCACTCATTTGGGCTTTGCAGCACTTTGAGGTTTATGTGGGGGGAGGGGTGAGTCCGGTAGTGGTTTACACTGATCATAATCCTCTGACTTTTCTCCATTCACTCCAGAATCCGAATCAGCGACTTATGCGTTGGTGTCTTTTCCTCCAACCTTTTCCTTTAGACATTCGACATGTCAAAGGAGCTGACAATACCGTGGCGGATGCCATGTCCAGAGCTGTGGCGGTTTAAGTGTTTGTGGCAGTTGGGATGTGGTTGGGAGTGTGAGGACTCCCGTCTTGAGGGAGGGGGTGTGACGGCCCTTCCCTATATGCCGGCCTGTTATGTCTGCTCTTTTTTTTGTTGCAGGTGCTGAGAGTGGGCGGGTCGTCTTGCCTGGCCGGGTGGGCGTGGCCTACAGAAGGCATAAGGGCCTGCCCTGCTGGGAGTCTCACTCTCTCACCTGGTCCTTCAGGAGCAACCACCATTTTGTTCTTTGTTTGGTTTGGGTTCAGTTAGGTTATTGTTGTATTTAGTTGAATAAATCTCATTTTGGTTGCATTATCTGTGTGAAACCTCCCTTTTTGTTGCTGGCTTTGAGCCAGGCTGTAACACTAGTTATTAAAGTTACTCTGCTAAATTCATCTGACAGCTTTAGTTCCTAGTTCTGTTAGTTACTAGTTCCTTTAGTTACTAGTTACTTTAGTTACTCCACTACATTCATCTCACAGCTTTAGTTACTAGTGCCGTTAGTTACTAGTTCCTTTAGTTACTAGTTAATTTAGTTACTAGTTACTTTAGTTACTCCGCTACATTCATCTGACAGCTTTAGTTACTAGTGCTGTTAGTAACTAGTTCCTTTAGTTACTAGTTACTTTAGTTACGAGTTACTTTAGTTACTCCACTACATTCAACTGACAGCTTTAATTACTAGTTCCGTTAGATACTAGTTCCTTTAGTTACTAATTACTAAAGTTACTCTGCTACATTCAACCGACAGCTTTAGTTACTAGTTCCATTAGATACTAGTTACTTTAGTTACTAGTTACTAAAGTTAGTTACTAAAGTTACTCTGCTACATTCATCTGACAGCTTTAGTTACTAGTTCCTTTATTTACTAGTTACTTTAGTTACTAATTACTAAAGTTACTCTGCTACATTCATCTGACAGCTTTAGTTCCTAGTTCTGTTAGTTACTAGTTCCTTTAGTTACTAGTTACTTTAGTTACTCCGCTACATTCATCTGACAGCTTAAGTTACTAGTGCCGTTAGTTACTAGTTCCTTTATTTACTAGTTACTTTAGTTACTAGTTACTAAAGTTACTCCACTACATTCATCTGACAGCTTTAGTTCCTAATTCTGTTAGTTACTAGTTCCTTTAGTTCCTAGTTCCTTCAGTTACTAGTTCCTTTAGTTACCAGTTACTTTAGTTACTCCACTACATTCATCTGACAGCTTTAGTTACTAGTTCCGTCAGTTACTAGTTACTTAAGTTACTCCAATACATTCACCTGACAGATACTAGTTACTTTAGTTACTAGTTACTTTAGTTACTAGTTTCTAAAGTTACTCTGCTACATTCATCTGACAGCTTTAGTTCCTAGTTCCTTTAGTTACTAGTTCCTTTAGTTACTAGTTACTTTAGTTACTAGTTCCTTTAGTTACTCCGCTACATTTATCTGACAGCTTTAGTTACTAGTTACTAGTTACTAAAGTTACTCCGCTACATTCATCTGACAGCTTTAGTTCCTAGTTCCTTTAGTTACTAGTTACTTTAGTTACTAGTTACTTTAGTTACTAGTTACGTTAGTTACTAGTTCCTTTTGTTACTCCGCTATATTCATCTAACACCTTTAGTTACTAGTTACTTTAGTTACTAGTTACTTTAGTTACTAGTTCCTTTTGTTACTCCGCTATATTCATCTGACAGCTTTAGTTACTAGTTCTGTTAGTTACTAGTTCCTTTAGTTACTAATTCCTTTAGTTACCAGTTACTTTAGTTACTTTGCTACATTTATCTGACAGCTTTAGTTGCTAGTTCCGTTAGTTACTAGTTACTTAAGTTACTCCAATACATTCACCTGACAGATACTGGTTACTTTAGTTACTAGTTACTTTAGTTACTAGTTTCTAAAGTTACTCTGCTAAATTCATCTGATAGCTTTAGTTACTAGTTCCGTTAGATACTAGTTACTTTAGTACTAGTTACTTAGTTACTAATTACTAAAGTTACTCTGCTAGATTCATCTGACAGCTTTAGTTCCTAGTTCCTTTAGTTACTAGTTACTTTAGTTACTCCGCTACATTCATATGACAGCTTTAGTTCCTAGTTCCTTTAGTTCCTAGTTCCTTCAGTTACTAATTCCTTTAGTTACTAGTTACTTTAGTTACTCCGTTACGTTCATCTGACAGCTTTAGTTACTAGTTTTCTTAGTTACTTTAGTTCCTAGTTCCTTTAGTTACTTGTTCCTTTAGTTACTTGTTCCTTTAGTTACTTGTTCCTTTAGTTACTTGTTCCTTTAGTTACTAGTTACTCTAGTTAATCCACTACATTCATCTGACAGCTTTAGTTACTATAGTTACCTTAGGTACCAGTTACTTTGGTTTCTCCACTACATTAATCTGACAGCTTTAGTTACTAGTTCATTTAGTTACTAGTTCCTTTAGTTACTAGTTACTTTAAATACTGGTTACACACATGTATAACTTGCCCCATTGAAGCCTGCTTGGGGCTAACGTTAGCAGGAGGATAGCTCGGTGTAGGAAGCACCGATTGGTTTCATTTATCTCTCTACTGACAGACCTCCACCTTTAAAAGTAGCAGATTAACATGTTGAAATGGACCGGACTGCTCCTTTAAGGTGGGGTAGCTCCCTTTAGACAATTAACATTCAGGGGACTCAATTCACGCCACTACATTTAAAGGATGGCCAACTAAACATTACGGATAAAAACTTACACAGTGTCCAAGTCAGTTGAACTTGGCTTTCTTTTTAACATTGGAATGGCATCAATGAGAGTAATTTGTGTTTTCTGTTATTGCCCTCAGATACAATGCATCTGTGTCTTTTAGCATCCCTAAAAAACACTATAGATAACACAATTGTAACGAACCTAATTGTTGTGTCGCAGCCGTCCACGCGGTGAGAACTCACCCCGGGTCAGATGGAGGTGGCTGCACGCTTCGCTCTCTCTTGGACTCGGACGTCGTCCCGTCTCAGATCTCAGGTAGAACCCGCATCACAGGCTTCTCATAATCCTAAATCCCAGTCCAACAAACCAGCAAATCCACAAAAACGCGCAAACAACTTTTAAAACACGCAACGCATCTCCTGTTCTTGCTGTAGAGAGTCATAGATCGTGCGGTCGGGGTCAGGATGCCTACACCCTGACATACATTATCTCGGGACACCTTACAGATGGAGCAGGCCTAGGTCACACTCTGTCCTTTACAGAGACACAACAACATGCTTATATGGGACATTAATGCACACACCACTTCAGCTCTATAGAAACACTGTTGAGCCTTCGACTGCAAAGTAATGTGAAAATCTTTATCAAATCCACGGGCGTAGCCAAAATAGAAGCTTTCACTATTTTCGGATATTTTTTTGCGGCAAAACACTCAATTCACTCTTTGAGAAAATAATCCGCAAAATCGACAACAATGAGAAGATTCTGCAATTCTGCCATGGTATTTTTCTTACAAGACTTTATGATTAGCATTTTTATTTCATGTGAACCAAGTAATGACAACAACACTGTCTGCGCATCCACATGATACAAGCCTTCTGTGATCGCGTGCACCCTTCCTCCCTCCGCGCAGTTGCTAGCAGCCAAGGAGGACATAGAGGACAAAAAAAAGCAAGATGGACTCTTCAGAGGAGGTCCTCGTCTTCACTAGAGAGACATCCAGAGAGAGTTGTGTGTTGTCCTCCCGAGTCAAACGGACAAAGATTTGACATTTTTGTCACTTTTTTAGACATGTACCTAATGTTTGAGTTAAAAAAGCAGAAATTATGAATTATTTTGACAAATAGTTAAGATCAGAGAATTAAAGTAATTCATTTTATTTGCAAATAGTGTTGTAAGGAATCCATTTTTTGGGTAATTTGGTAAAAAAAAACATATTTCCAGCATAGACATTTTTTAAAGGGTCAAATTTGAAAAATGGACAAAAATTGACATTTTTTAAAGGGTCAAATTTGAAAAATTGACAAAAATTTGACATTTTTTAAAGGGTCAAATTTGAAAAATGGAAAAAAATTGACATTTTTAAAAGGGTCAAACTTGAAAAAAATTACAAAAATTTGACATTTCTGTCCCTTTTTTAGACATAAACCTAATATTTGAGTTAAAAAGCAGAAAGAAATTATGAATGACATTTTTTAAAGGGTCAAATTTAAAAGTTGACAAAATGTGACATTTTTAAAGGGTCAAATTTGAAAAGTGACAATAATTTGACATTTTTGTCACTTTTTTAGACATTTACCTAATGGTTGAGTTAAAAAAGCAGAATTATGAATTATTTTGACTAATAGTCAAGATCAGAGGAATGAAAGTGATTAATTTTATCTGCAAAGAGCGTTGTAAGTAATCCATTTTTTGGTAATTTGGTTGAAAAAAAAAAAACATATTTCCAACATAGACATTTTTTAAAGGGTCAAATTTGAAAAAGTGACAAATATTTGACATTTTTTAAAGGGTCAAATTTGAAAAATTGACAAAAAATCGACATTTTTTAAAGGGTCAAATTTGAAAAATTGACAAAAATTGACATTTTTAAAGGGTCAAATTTGAAAATTGACAATAATTTGACATTTTTGTCACTTTTTTAGTCATATACCTAATGTTTGAGTTAAAAAAGCAGAAATTATGAATTCTTTTGACTAATAGTCAAGATCAGAGAAATGAAAGTGATTAATTGTATCAATTTTTGGGTAATTTGGTTAAAAGGAAATCCATATTTTCAGATTTAGACATAGATATACATTTTAAAAAGAGGTCTAATTTGACCTGAATTAGCTTTGTAGCAACTGCAATAATGGCTCGACTGTAACAGACGAAGCTCTAACGATCCATTTCAACAGTGTCCGAAACCAAGACTCTGTGCCACCCGTCCTCCGTGGACTCCCTGTCCACCAGCAGAGTGACGGAGGACCACGTGTCCATGGGGGCTGGGCCGCGCTCAAAGCCCTGGAGGTGGTGGACCACGTGGAGCAAGGTGACGGACACAGGTCCACAGCATGCAGCCTGTCCCAGGAACTGAACCCGGGTCTCGTTGTGTTGCAGTGCTGGCCATAGACCTGCCGGCTGCCTGCCAGGCTCTGGAGTTCCTGGGTTCCCTGAAGACCAGCGCCCCTCTGGAGAAGGACCACGAGCTGCTGCGCTCCGTGGTCAGGTACAGAAAACATTCACATAAGACATGACATCAAAAGAGAAGATGCAGATCACACATTGATGGAAAAATCGATGTTTCCCAAACTTAGGGTCGGGACCCAAATGGGTCACAGACCCGTTTTGTCGCCAATTGGCAGAGTAACATGCATATTGATCTCTGCTTTTCGACTCTAGCATACCTGAAAAACAAATACAGAAACAGACTAAATGCTCAGAATGACCTCAGCATGACCTCAGAATGACCTCAGCATGACCTCAGCATGACCTCGGATTGACCTCAGAATGACCTCAACATGACCTCAGCATGACCTCAGAATTACCTCAGCATGACCTCAGCATGACCTCAGAATTACCTCAGAATAACCTCAGCATGACCTCAGCATGACCTCAGAATGACCTCAGAATGACCTCAGCATGACCTCAGAATGACCTCAGAATGACCTCAGCATGACCTCAGCATGACCTCAGCATGACCTCAGAATGACCTCAGCATGACCTCAGAATGACCTCAGCATGACCTCAGAATGACCTCAGAATGACCTCAGAATGACCTCAGCATGACCTCAGAATGACCTCAGAATGACCTCAGCATGACCTCAGAATGACCTCGGATTGACCTCAGAATGACCTCAGCATGACCTCAGCATGACCTCAGAATGACCTCAGAATGGGGCACTTTCAAAAACCGATCCTGGACTAGATCAGCTGGTTGATATCTCTAACCAGACACACACATCTCATTAAATTCAAGTCAGCATTATTTAAATTTAAATTATTTTTAAAATGTTGGTGTTGGTCCTGAGGGACGATGGGAGGGGACAGACACACAAGAAGGACAATAGAGACCTTTTCTGTTTTTGTTTACTTTTATAATGGAATAAATATTCTTCATACACATTTAAATTCATGGTTTGTTCCGTCTTTTGTCCACAGTTTAAAAATGTAGAGGCTACAATGAGTCACTGTGTACTTTTGTAAATTTGGGTCCCGGGGAGACACCAAATTTCTCTTTTGGGTCTTGAGCTGAAAAAGTTTGGGAACAAGTGAATAAATCAGACGTGTTATTGTTCTTAGCACAAGTTGGCTGAGAAAAGACGCAGGTTTCTGTGTTTTTAGATTATTGTTTGGGGCTTTTTCCCTTTATTATTTAGTAGTATTTCGTGGCCACAAGTTAGTATATTCTGGCCACAATTATTTGTTATTTTAGAGAAGAAGCCTCAGATCCGATACCACCTAATTTAGCCCTGACGACTTTAAAGTTAGTTTGTGTTTTTGTTTTTTAAAGTTATGACTTAGTGTCAAACTGGAAGATCAAATAATGTTTCAGTTTGTTCATGTTTCAAATAAGTTTCTTAAATTTTTTGGGGATTATCAGAAATGTCCGTTAACTTTCCGGAAAAGTCGGTCATTTTCTATTTTATGCAAGGACATTTTTTTACAGTGTACAGTTAGAATACAGAATAATTCTCTCTTTCTTGCTCAGCATATATGCATATATCATGGTAGCAATGCGCCAAGGTACAAATGCACCTGGCTGTTAAAGGGAATGGGAGATGACACTCTGATCGGCTGATTGCAAGTTACGCCCAAAACGCACCTCTGATACCAAGTCCCAGGGCCCAGCAACGCACCTCTGATTACCAAGTCCCAGGGCCCAGCAACGCACCTCTGATTACTAAGTCCCAGGGCCCAAAACACACCTCTGATTATTAAGACACTAAGTCCCAGGGCCCAAAACACACCTCTGATTACTAAGTCCCAGGGCCCAAAACGCACCTCTGATTACTTAGTCCCAGGGCCCAGCAACGCACCTCTGATTACTAAGTCCCAGGGCCCAAAACACACCTCTGATTATTGAAGACACTAAGTCCCAGGATCCAAAACACACCTCTGATTACTAAGTCCCAGGGCCCAAAACGCACCTCTGATTACTAAGTCCCAGGGCCCAAAACGCACCTCTGATTACTAAGTCCCAGGGCCCAAAACGCACCTCTGATTACTAAGTCCCAGGCCCAAAACGCACCTCTGATTACTAAGTCCCAGGGCCCAGCAACGTACCTCTGATTACTAAGTCCCAGGGCCCAGCAACGCACCTCTGATTACTAAGTCCCAGGGCCCAGCAACGCACCTCTGATTACTAGGTCCCAGGGCCCAAAACGCACCTCTGATTACTTAGTCCCAGGGCCCAGCAACGCACCTCTGATTACTAAGTCCCAGGGCCCAAAACACACTCTGATTATTGAAGACACTAAGTCCCAGGGCCCAAAACACACCTCTGATTACTAAGTCCCAGGGCCCAGCAACGCACCTCTGATTACTAAGTTCCAGGGCCCAAACGCACCTCTGATTACTAAGTCCCAGGGCCCAGCAACGTACCTCTGATTACTAAGTCCCAGGGCCCAGCAACGCACCTCTGATTACTAAGTCCCAGGTCCCAGCAACGCACCTCTGATTAGTAAGTCCCAGGGCCCACCAACGCACCTCTGATTACTAAGTCCCAGGGCCCAGCAACGCACCTATGATTACTAAGTCCCAGGGCCCAAAACACACCTCTGATTACTAAGTCCCAGGACCCAAAACGCACCTCTGATTACTAAGTCCCAGGTCCCAAACACACCTCTAATTACTAAGTACCAGGGCCCAAAACACACCTCTGATTACTAAGTCCCAGGGCCCAAACGCACCTCTGATTACTTAGTACCAGGGCCCAGCAACGCACCTCTGATTACTAAGTCCCAGGACCCAAAACACACCTCTGATTATTGAAGACACTAAGTCCCAGGGCCCAAAACGCACCTCTGATTACTAAGTCCCAGGACCCAAACGCACCTCTGATTACTAAGTCCCAGGGCCCAAAACGCACCTCTGATTACTAAGTCCCAGGGCCCAAAACCACCTGATTACTAAGTCCCTGGGCCCAAAACGCACCTCTGATTACTAGTCCCAGGGCCCAAAACACACCTCTGATTACTAAGTCCCAGGGCCCAAAACGCACCTCTGATTACTAAGTCCCAGGGCCCAAAACACACCTCTAATTACTAAGTCCCAGGACCCAAACGCACCTCTGATTACTAAGTCCCAGGGCCCAAACACACCTCTAATTACTAAGTCCCAGGACCCAAAACGCACCTCTGATTACTAAGTCCCAGGGCCCAAAACGCACCTCTGATTACTAAGTCCCAGGGCCCAGCAACGCACCTCTGATTACTAAGTCCCAGGATCCAAACGCACCTCTGATTACTAGTCCCAGGGCCCAAACGCACCTCTGATTACTAAGTCCCAGGGCCCAAAACGCACCTCTGATTACTAAGTCCCAGGGCCCAAACACACCTCTGATTACTAAGTCCCAGGGCCCAAAACGCACCTCTGATTACTAAGTCCCAGGGCCCAAAACACACCTCTGATTACTAAGTCCCAGGGCCCAAAAGCCACCACTGATTACTAAGTCCCAGGGCCCAGCAACGCACCTCTGATTACTAAGTCCCAGGGCCCAGCAACGCACCTCTGATTACTAAGTCCCAGGGCCCAGCAACGCACCTCAGATTACTAAGTCCCAGGGCCCAAAACACACCTCTGATTACTAAGTCCCAGGGCCAGCAAAGCACCTCTGATTACTAAGTCCCAGGGCCCAGCAACGCACCTCTGATTACTAAGTCCCAGGGCCCAGCAACGCACCTCTGATTACTAAGCCCAGGGCCCAGCAACGCACCTCTGATTACTAAGTCCCAGGGCCCAAACGTACCTCTGATTACTAAGTCCCAGGTTCCAAAACGCACCTCTGATTACTTAGTCCCAGGGCCCAGCAATGCACCTCTGGTTATTGAAGACACTAAGTCCCAGGGCCTCTGAAAACAGCCACATTGGTCGCTGAGCAGTTTGGACTTTTCCTTCCTAGAAGCAGGAAACTCAGAAACACATTATGATAAATCATGTTGTGTGGCCGGAGTTGTATGAGGACGTCATTAATCAGCGTTGTCTCTCCAGTCCTTGGGACAAGACCGCGTCATGAGTCCCGACATCGAAGCTGCTCACGCGCTCTTCAGACAGCGAAAGGCAAGTCCGCCCAAAACTATCTTACCTATCATTTACTGGAGTGGTGTGATGACCCTGCAATGTTTAACAATTATAGACCAGTTTATAAGAAGATGACCCTGCAATGTTTAACAATTATAGACCAGTTTATAAATTAGATGACCCTGCAATGTTTAACAATATAGACCAGTTTATAAAGAAGATGACCCTGCAATGTTTAACAATTATAGACCAGTTTATAAAGAGACCCTGCAACGTTTAACAATTATAGACCAGTTTATAAAGTAGATGACCCTGCAAAGTTTAACAATTATAGACCAGTTTATAAAGAAGATGACCCTGCAATGTTTAACAATTATAGACCAGTTTATAAAGAAGATGACCCTGCATGTTTAACAATTATAGACCAGTTTCTGTGTTACCAGCCCTTTCCAGGGTTCTTGAAAAACTTGATTACACAAGATTAATCCAACATCTGGACAAAAATAATATGTTATATGCTCACCAGGATGGTTTTAGGAAACAACACTCTACTTACATGGCACTGGTCCATTTTTTGACTGAAATATATAAAGCAAAAGATAGAAAAGAAAATACTGGATGTATTTTTCTGGATCTTTCAAAAGCATTTGATACCGTTAATCACTTCATTCTATTAAAAAAACTCACACATTATGGTTTACGTCACAAGTCACTACTCTGATTCACCAGGTATCTTTCAGACCGTTTTCAAACTGTCAGCTATAATGGGACAGATCCCCCCCCTTTCCCTTCGTTGTGGCGTACCACAGGGCTCCATCTTGAGTCCCTTGTTTATTTTTATTATATGTTAATGACCTTCCTAATGTCTCAGATAAACTTTCTAACATTTTATTTGCAGATGATACAAGTGTGTTTTACTCCCATAAAAACCCTGAAATTTTAATAAAAGTAGTTAATGAAGAACTTGACCAGTTATCTACTTGGTTCAAGTCCAACAAACTGTCTCTCAACATTAAAAAAAAAACAAGTTATATTTTTTGGTATTAAGCTGATACATTTAAATCTTCAATGAAAATTCAAACTGATGATATCTCCATTAATAATGTTAACTGCTCGTTTCCTCTGCGTTATATAGATGACTCTTTATCCTGGAAACCTCACATTAGAGCCACAAATACTAAATTAGCCAAAGTGGTCGGAAAAACTCGGCACCTGATGACAAAAGAAGTTGCGATCATGTTGTATTACTCAATGTTGTATCCATATATCAATTACTGCAATGTTGCTTGGGCTAGCACCCCCCCCCCCCCCCCTCAACTAAACTGGAATCTATTTTTCGACTTCAGAAACTTTAAGATTAATATTTAGTGTTAATCGTAGACGACCCATTACAGGTTATGATATTTACCGAAGGGACCAAACTGATGCAAAAGGGGTGGAGTTATGATATATGTAAGAAACACCATCCGTTGCAATGAGATTCAATTGCATAATCCATGTGATTTAGAAGGTGTAGCCTTGAATATGATTCTTTCACCACAGATGTCCTACACCCTTGTAGTCATTTACCGACCACCTTCCTCAAACATTAGCTTCTGTAAAAACTCAAGACGGTATTATGTCAACTTGATTTTAAGAAAGAAATAATCATAATGGGTGACTTCAACTTAAACTGGGAAGATAAGTCCTCAAGAATGAAGGTCAAGCAAATTACTGATGGTTTTAATCTGGTTCAGTTGGTTAAAGGTCCAACACGCATAACAAATGGAACCAGTACCCAAATCGACCTCATATTTAGTAACAGACCAGAAAGGACCACAAAATCATTCAATCGGATCATAATATGGTGCTTGTATCAAGCAAACTCACTTGCAGGCGGTTTACAAACACTGGCGATAAGGAATTTTTAGGTATCCCGAAAAACAAACAAGAGGACTTCAAAGCAGCCATGAAAAACATAAACTGGGAGGAGCTACTTCCTGAAAATGATTTAGAAATTACCAGTCAAATCTTTACTGAAAAATTGCAATCTACAGTTAATGAATTTTCTATTAGAATTAAATATAAAAACAAGAAACAGGGTCTTCCCTGGGTGAATGAGAAAGTCCTAAAATTAATGAAGGAGCGGGACAATGCTTTAAAAATAGCCATAAAGTCAAAGATGTCCCACAATAGGCATAACTTCGTTAGGCTAAGAAACAAAGTAACTAGTGAACTGAGAAAAGCAAAGGCAGACTTTTTCATCATAATTATTGAAAATTCAAATGGTAACTCAAAAGCCATATGGAGTCAGATTCAAACATTAACCGGTCAAAACATTAGTATAACTAAGCCAATTGTACTAAAAGCAAATGACACAATCTTGAAGTGTCCGACCAATGTGGCACAGGCCTTCAATCAATACTTTGTTGAGTCAGTAGACATTATCGCCCAAAGTTTAGCAATACAACAAAACAATCCATGTACAGCTAATACTACAGAGCCAGCACTAACACTAAGGCCAGTATACCACATAATCAATACTTCACTGGCCCAAGGATGGTTTCCAGATTCATTGAAGCCTGCTGTTGTGGCCCCTGTATTCAAAGGTGGTGACCCGCTACTGACCTCCAACTATTGCTGTTTTTTACGTACCTTTTTCAGTCTCTGGAAGACCGAGGGTGTTATGCCGCAAGACTTTGTTATTCATTTGCCGAATTGAAAGGGATTGGAGCTGACTTGGATCAATGGAGGAGGGGGTCACTGACTACCTTGGTGGATTTCCAAGACTTCCCAAAAGAGATAACAAGACGCAAGAGAGGTAAAGCTGGCGGAGTTTTAAAGAGACTTAAATCACGGAGATGTCGGCCTTACGTCCCGTCTATGATTATGGGAAATGTGCAGTCAATTGGGAACAAAATGGATGAACTGAGAGCTAATGCTCTGTTCCTCCACGAATATAGATCAATAAGTTTGATGGTTTTTACCGAAACTTGGCTCAACAGCAACCACACTGATGAACTAGTTGCGGTGGATGGATTTAAAGTTTTTCGTGGGGACAGAACAGAGGATTCGGGTAAGAAAGGAGGCGGCGGACTTATAGTGTATGTGAATGAGGAATATTGTCACCCAAACAACATGTCCATTAAGACGCATACCTGTACCCCAAACTCTGAGATCCTGACTGTCAGGGTTCGCCCATATTATATCCCTTGCGAATTTTCACATGTGGTGGTGATGGCGGTTTATGTGCCACACAGAAATGTGTCTAAGGAGGCGGCCGAGGAGATACAAGCGGCCGTGCACAGGATTAAGACTGCGTCGCCGGACGCGTTTGTTGTGATAACTGGAGATTTTAACCATTGCAACATAAAGTCAAGTGGGTCACACTACTACCAACATGTTAGATGCAAAACAAGGGGGGAAGTGGTCCTCGACCACTGCTACACCAAGGTTAAGGATGCGTATGTGTCCAGAAGTCTGCCAAGTCTGGGCAAGGCGGACCACAACCTGATCCTGCTCTGTCCCAAATATCTCCCACTCGTAAAGAGGAACAAAAAGGAGACGATCACGGTGAAAAAGATGTCAGGTGACGCGATTGAGAGACTGAAAGATGCGTTCGAAAATACGGACTGGGCGGTTTTTGAAAATAGTGCCAAGGACATAAATGAACTTACTGAGTCCGTATGTGGGTATATCAATTTTTGTAATGATGTGGTTGTAGAGGAAAAGAGGGTTAAGACATATGCAAATTGTAAACCCTGGATGAATGTTGAGATTAAAAGGTTAATTAATGACAAAAGGAAATCCTTTGCTAGGGGAGACAAGGATACTCTGAAAAAGATCCATAAAGATCTTAAAAGGGAGATAAATAAAGAGAAATATCGGTATAAATGCGAAATAGAAAATTATTTTAAAGTAAATGATATGAAGAAGGTCTGGGAAGGAATGCGGTTAATGAGTGGTTATGCAGGGAAAGGGAATGTAAATAGTTTTCAGCTAAATGGCACAAGAGAATATGCCAATAACCTAAATAATTTTTATAATAGATTTGACAAAATAGACTTTTCTGATGAAAGACAAAGACTTAGGGAAATGATTGAGAGCACAGAGGATGATGACTATACCCTACAAACAACCAATCAGGAGGTGTATGGTATGTTTATGGGGCTAAAAGCTACCAAAGCAGCAGGCCCAGATGGACTGTCTCCAAAAGTATTAAAAGGCTGTGCTTTTCAGTTGGCAAACATTTTTTCAAGTATTTTTAATTATTGTTTCTCTCATAAAGTGTTGCCTGATCTATGGAAACAATCTTGCATTATACCAGTACCTAAAAACAAATCCATTATGGGTATGAATGATGTAAGACCAGTGGCTCTAACCTCCATAGCTATGAAGGTATGTGAGAAAATCCTGTTGAATAGTCTGAAGCCTCATGTGGAGCAGTATCTCGACCCCGGCCAATCAGAAAGGGAGAGGGGCAGAGGATGCTATTGTCTGTAAAATGGACAGTGTCTATGCTCACCTGGATGCAGGGGGACGGGTGTGTGAGAATTCTATATTATGATTTTAGCTCAGCGTTCACTACGATACAACCACACATCCTTGTAATAAGCTTTTGATGATGAAAATTCCAGGTGTTTTTATCTCATTCATCTTAAATACATTGATTGTTAATAGAAAAATATCACAACATTGATGTATTGCCCAGCACAAGTTTTTGTTCTGAATAATTTGTGGGAAATGACTGTTCAATTCATGCACTATACATGTTCTGTTGCCTAATGCCTACCTTGATGCACTACCTTGATGTTGCCACTTGAAGTACGGCACAGTCAAAACCAGATATTTATTTGAATGTTTTATTTTTTTTTAATTTACTTGCAGCCTTTAAGTTACAGTATGTGTCACAACATTTTTAAACCGTGGTAAATGGCTCTACATTCTAATAGTTGTCATTGCTGTGGAGGGTGGATTCACTTAGAATCAGAATCAGAATCAGCTTTATTCGCCAGGTATGAGGACACATACGAGGAATTTGTCTTTGGAGCATTGCTCACACTGTGCTTACACATACATATCAACCAAAACAGAAATATACACACTAATATATACACAATATATACATACTCTAAACAGAAACAACATAGAGGCGTGAGTGCAATGAAATACAATTATTTAAATGTGCGTAGTGCAAGGGTACTGGGATAAAATAGTATTATGTTATTATATTACAGTATGAACAGTATGAACAGTATGAACATATGAACAGTGAGAAAATGAGAATGATGAATAAATAATAATAAGTGAGATGTGAGAGTGGGAATGATACAGGTGCTGTAGAGACCGTGTTACAGTGTTATTGACCAGAACTGAGCCTGACACTGTGGGTCAGGAGTCAGCTGTTCATCAGAGAGATGGCCTGTGGGTAGAAACTGTTCCTGAATCTGTTGGTTTTGGCGAACAGTGCTCTGTAGCGCCTACCAGAGGGCAGAAGCTGGAACAGGTTGTGTCCGGGGTGAGAAGGGTCTGCAGTGATGGTTCCTGCCCGCTTCCTGACTCTGGAGGTGTATAAGTCATGGACGGAGGGCAGGTTGGCACCGATGATCCTTTCTGCAGTCCTAACTGTCCATTGTAGTCTGCTCCGGTCCTTTTTGGTGGCAGATCCAAACCAGACAGTGATGGACGTGCAGAGGACGGACTGGATGATGGCTGTGTAGAAGTGGACCAGCAGCTCCTTAGGCAGGTTGAGCTTCCTGAGCTGGCGCAGGAAGTACAGTCTCTGCTGGGCCTTTTTAATGATGGAGTCTGTGTTGGGCTCCCACTTCAGGTCCTGGGATATAGTGGATCCCAGAAACCTGAAGGATTCCACAGCAGACACAGGGCTGTTGAGTATGGTGATGGGGGAAAGAGTGGGGGGCCTCTTCCTGAAGTCCACTTTCATTTCCACAGTTTTAAGCGTGTTGAGCTCAAGGTTGTTCTGACTGCACCAGAGAGCCAGCTGATCCACCTCCCGTCTGTAGGCTGACTCATCACCGTCCCGGATGAGACTTCAGGAGTTTAACAGATGGGTCTCCTGAGGTGCAGTCATTGGTGTAGAGGGAGAAAAGCAGTGGGGAGAGCACACACCCCTGGGGGGCGCCAGTGCTAATAGTCCGTGTGTTGGATGTGATGTTCCCCAGCCTCACCTGCTGACTCCTGTCAGTCAGGAAGTTTGTGATCCACTGACAGGTGGAGGCTGGCACAGTGAGCTGGGAGAGTTTGGTGCTGAGGATGTCCGGGATGATGGTGTTGAACGCCGAGCTGAAGTCCACAAACAGGACCCTTGCATATGCCCCTGGGGAGTCGAGGTGTTGCAGGATGTAATGCAGTCCCAAGTTGACTGCATCATCCACCGACCTTTTAGCCCTGTAGGCAAACTGCAGGGGGTCCAGCAAGGGGACTGTGATGTTCAGGTGGGCCAACACCAGTCTTTCAAAGGACTTCATGACTACAGATGTCAGGGCGACAGGCCTGTAGTCATTTAGTCCAGAGATGGAGGGTTTTTTGGGACTGGGATGACTGTGGAGCGTTTGAAGCAGGAGGGAACTTCAGATAGCTCCAGAGATCTGTTGAAGATCTGAGTGAAGATGGGGGCCAGCTGGTCTGCACAGATTGTCAGGCAGGATGGAGACACACCGTCTGGGCCAGGAGCCTTTCTGGTCTTCTGGCTCTGGAAGAGCTGGCGCACATCCACTTCACAGATCGTGGGTGCAGGTGGGGGGTCAGAGAGGGGGAGTTGACTGACTGAGGTGTGAATTGGTGAGTTGGTGTGGGGGAGGGGTGTGACTGTGGCCTTTTCAAACCTACAGTAAAAGCTGTTCAGCTCGTCAGCCAGCCGTTGAGAACCAGCAGTGTTGGGGGATGGTCTCCTGTAGTTAGTGAGAGTCTGCAGGCCTCTCCACACTGACCGAGGATCGTTGTTTGAAAAGCTGTTCTCCAGCTTATTAGCATAGCTCCTCTTAGCTGCTTTGATCTCTGTGGTCAGTGTGTTCCTGGCCTGGTTATACAGGACTCTGTCCCCACTTCTGAAGGCCTCCTCTTTGGACTGACGGAGCTGCCTGAGTCTTGGTGTGAACCAGGGTTTTTTGTTGTAGTATGTGCAGAAGGTTTTTGTCGGCACACACATGTCCTCACAAAAACTGATGTAAGATGTCACAGTGTCAGTTAGTTCGTCCAGATCCGTGGCTGCAGCCTCAAAAACACTCCAATCAGTACAGTCAAAGCAGGCCTGTAAATCCAGCTTTGACTCGTTGGTCCATCTTTTCACCCTCTTTACAACAGGTTTAACAGATTTTAGTTTCTGCCTGTATGTGGGGACAAGATGAACCAGACAGTGATCAGAGAGTCCCAAGGCTGCACGTGGGACAGAGCGATAGGAGTCCTTTAATGTTGTATAGCAGTGGTCCAGTATATTAGTGTCCCTGGTGGGACACTTAATATGCTGTCTATACTTTGGGAGTTCGTGGCTGAGGTTTGCTCTGTTGAAGTCCCCAAGAACAATGAGCAGGGAGTCAGGATGTTTTTTCTCCACGTTAGTAATCTGGTCGGCCAGGTGCAGTAACGCCTCACTAACACAGGCCTGAGGTGGGATGTAGACGGCAACCAGAATGAACAAGGAGAACTCCCGCGGTGAATAAAATGGTTTGCAGTTTATGAATAGTGACTCTAAGTGTGGGGTGCATGATTTGTCCAGCACTGTGACATCTGTACACCAACCTTCGTTAATGTAGAGACAGAGTCCGCCTCCCTTTGTTTTCCCCGTGAGCTCCAGTACGCGATCCGCCCGGTAGAGATTGAATCCCGGGAGAAGAAGTGCGCTGTCCGGGATGCGCGGACTGAGCCAGGATTCGGTAAAGCAGAGGGCGGCAGATCTGCAAAAGTCCGAGTTGGTTTTGTTGAGGAGCAGCAGTTCGTCCATTTTGTTGGCCAGAGAGCGGACATTCGCCAGGTGGATGGAGGGGAACGCGGTGCGAAAGCCCCGCTGCCTTAATTTAACAAGCGCACCAGCGCGTTTCCCCCTCCGGCGTCTCCGGTGGATCCCATAGAGAGCTGCTGCGCCTCCAACTAATAACTCCGAGAAAGTTCCAGGTTCGGAAAATAGCGGTGGAAAAATATGAGGAGTTGAAAGTCCTATATTTAAGAACTCATCTCTGGTAAATATTACCAGAGAATGTTGGCAGAAAACAGACAAAATAAACAAAAACATGAAAAGCACAACGGAGCGTAGTCCAGAGGCAGCCATCCGCGGCGCCATCTTGAATTGAACTGAAAGGACTTAAACTGAAAGAGGATTTAATATACTAAATCTATAAATTCCAGACTCAACATTTAAACCTACAGATGTTACCTGTCTTGTTTCCTGTTGTCTCTCCAGGCTGAGTGGCTGTAACCTGTCAGAGAGAAGCTGTGAAGCTCTGTCCTCAGTTCTCAGCTCCCAGTCCTCTAGTCTGAGAGAGCTGGACCTGAGTAACAACAACCTGCAGGATTCAGGAGTGGAGCTGGTCTCTGATGGACTGAAGAGTCCACACTGCACTCTGGAGACTCTCAGGTCAGACCAACTTACTCTTTGTCTTTAATTTGAGATGTTTCTATTTACTTTAAGCTTCATTTAATTTAAACAGCCCTTCTCATGTCAGGACTAATTTCAGAAGGTCTTTGAATGTTTCCTAAGTATTTCTTTTGTATTCATAATCATATGTCACAAAGCCTGAAATATGAATTGTGGCTGAGTTCTAGAAATATTTTTTTTATTTTATTATCATGGGACTTTGATACCTGGTTCAGTCTTGATTAGTTATCTGCAACTTGTTTAGAATTAAACAGAAAGGACTTAAACTGAAAGAGGATTTAATATACTAAATCTATAAATTCCAGACTCACATTTAAACCTACAGATGTTACCTGTCTTGTTTCCTGTTGTCTCTCCAGGCTGAGTGGCTGTAACCTGTCAGAGAGAAGCTGTGAAGCTCTGTCCTCAGTTCTCAGCTCCCAGTCCTCTAGTCTGAGAGAGCTGGACCTGAGTAACAACAACCTGCAGGATTCAGGAGGGAAGCTGATCTCTGATGGACTGAAGAGTCCACACTGCACACTGGAGACTCTCAGGTCAGGATTCATTAACCCGTTCAACTGATGAACATTTAAACTCTGACTAACTTCAGTTGATAAACAGCTGACGTGGAGCTTTGTGTCTGTTGATGTGATGAACTTTAGCAGTAGTTTTGAGACTCAATAATTAAATCCTGCAGATTATTCTAAAGATTATTCAAAATCTGGACTAAAATGTACCTGGACAACAAGCAAAAAAAGAACTAGCACATGGCTCCACGTGTTGACAGAGGCTTCCTGTGTGTTGTTCTGTGTGTTTCCAGTCTGTCAGGCTGTCTGATCTCAGAGAAAGGCTGTTCTTCTCTGGTCTCAGCTCTGAGCTCCAACCCCTCCCATCTGAGAGAGCTGGACCTGAGCTACAATCATCCAGGAGACTCAGGAGTGAAGCTGCTGTCAGCGGGATTGAAGGATCCTCTCTGGAGACTGGACACTCTCAGGTACACACACTGATCAACAAGAAGGAGATATTAGTGTAGGACGTTTTAAAGGAGAACATCTCCAGGAACTAAAATCATAACTCCCTTTGTTAATAGTTGATGGAGTTTGGACAGATATCTGTCCGTGGTTTTAAGAAACATCTTTTTTCCTCTTTCCTGGGATCAAATCAGTTTCACTACACAAAGAGAGAAATGTTAAACAAACATGATCTTGACGTTCCTCCATACACACTAATATAATAATACACACTAATATAATAATACACATTAATATAATACACATTAATATATAAATACACATGACTATAATAATAATACAATGTAATTGCCTGCTTCATGGCTCAGGGTTAGGTTATTGTAAATACATCCTGTCCTGGGGGGTTAGGTTATTGTAAATACATCCTGTCCTGGGGGGTCAGGTTATTGTAAATACATCCTGTCCTGGGGGGTTAGGTTATTGTAAATACATCCTGTCCTTGGGGGTTAGGTTATTGTAAATACATCCTGTCCTGGGGGGTTAGGGTTAGGTTATTGTAAATACATCCTGTCCTGGGGGGTTAGGTTATTGTAATACATCCTGTCCTGGGGGTCGGTTATTGTAAATACATCCTGTCCTGGGGGTTAGGTTATTGTAAATACATCCTGTCCTTGGGGGTTAGGTTATTGTAAATACATCCTGTCCTGGGGGTTAGGGTAGGTTATTGTAAATACATCCTGTCCTGGGGGGTTAGGTTTAGTTATTGTAAATACATCCTGTCCTGGGGGGTTAGGGTTAGGTTATTGTAAATACATCCTGTCCTGGGGGGTCAGGGTTAGGTTATTGTAAATACATCCTGTCCTGGGGGGTTAGGGTTAGGTTATTGTAAATACATCCTGTCCTGGGGGGTTAGGTTAGGTTATTGTAAATACATCCTGTCCTGGGGGGTCAGGGTTAGGTTATTGTAAATATATCCTTTCCTGGGGGTCAGGGTTACGTTATTGTAAATAGATCCTGTCCTGGGGGGTTAGGGTTAGGTTATGTAAATACATCCTGTCCTAGGGGTTAGGGTTAGGTTATTGTAAATACATCCTGTCCTGGGGGGTTAGGGTTGGGTTATTGTAAATACATCCTGTCCTGGGTGGTTAGGTTATTGTAAATACATCCTGTCCTGGGGGGAGGGTTAGGTTATTGTAAATACATCCTGTCCTGGGTGGTTAGGTTATTGTAAATACATCCTGTCCTGGGGGGTTAGGGTTAGGATTGTAAATACATCCTGTCCTGGGGGGTCAGGGTTAGGTATTGTAAATACATCCTGTCCTGGGGGGTAGGTACTGTAAATACATCTGTCCTGGGGGTTAGGGTTAGGTTATTGTAAATACATCCTGTCCTGGGGGTAGGTTACTGTAAATACATCCTGTCTTGGGGGGTTAGGTTTAGGTTATTGTAAATACATCCTGTCCTGGGGGTTAGGGTTAGGTTATTGTAAATACATCCTGTCGGGTCAAGGTTAGGTTATTGTAAATACATCCTGTCCTGGGGGGGTTAGGTTATTGTAAATACATCCTGTCCTTGGGGGAGGTTATTGTAAATAATCCTGTCCTGGGGGTTAGGGTTAGGGTAGGTTATTGTAATACATCCTGTCCTGGGGGTTAGGTTTAGGTTATTGTAAATACACCTGTCCTGGGGGGTTAGGTTATTGTAATACATCCTGTCTGGGGGGTCAAGGTTAGGTTATTGTAAATACATCCTGTCCTGGGGGTTAGGTTTAGGTTATTGTAAATACATCCTGTCCTGGGGGGTTAGGTTTAGGTTATTGTAAATACATCCTGTCCTGGGGGGTTAGGTTACTGTAAATATATCCTGTCCTGGGGGGTCAGGGTTAGGTTATTGTAAATACTTCCTGTCCTGGGGGGTTAGGTTTAAATGTAAATGTGCTGTATTTATATAGCGCTTTTCTAGTCTTAACGACTACTCAAAGCGCTTTTACATCTACAGGAAACATTCACCATTCAGACACATTTATACAGGGGCTGCCGTACAAGGTGCCACCTTCTCATCAGATAAACATTCACACACATTCACACTGCGATGCGCAGCACTGGGGGCAACTCGGGGTTCAGTGTCTTGCCCAAGGACACTTCAACAATGACTGCAGAGGCAGGGATCGAACCACAACCTTCTGATTGGCAGGCAACCGCTCTACACTGAGCCACAGCCTCCCCCAGGCGGGTTTGCCACGGAGCGTCGGTAGGGCACAGCCCGAAGAAGCAACGTGGCACTTCTCCCGCCAGCCCATGGGCCCACCACCTGTGGGAGGATCCAAAGGGGGCGGGTGCGTATGTTGGACACTCGGCCCAAAGTGTAGTGCGGGTAAACTGGGAACGTCTGGAAGAGGCCCTGTTCGACGGACTTTCAACTCGCACCTCCGGCGGAGCTTTTCGTGCATCCCTGTGGAGGCTGGGGGCATTGAACCTGAGTGGACAATGTTCAAAGTTCCATTGCTAAAGCTGCGGCAGCAAGCTGTGGTCTTAGGGTTTAGGTGCCTCAAGGGGCGGAAACACGAACACCATGGTGTGACACCGGTGGTCAGGGAAGCCGCTCGACAGAAAGGAGTCTTTCCGGGATATGTTTTCCCGAGAGGACTCCGACGCAGTTGCAAGGTACCGACGGGCCCGAAGGGCTGCAGCCTCTGCCGTGACAGTGGCAAAGCAGCAGGGGGGAGAATGTTCGGAGAGAATGGAGGAGAAGGACTTTCGGCGGCCCAGGTGCTTCTGGAAAAAACCGTTTGCCACCTCAGGAGGGGGAAGCGAGGGATCATCCAACCTGTATACAGTAGGATTGGACGTGAGACCCAAGTGGGGAGGTAATAGAGCGGTGGAAGGAGCACTTTGAGGAACTCCTAAATCCAGCTGACACGCCCTCTTGGTGGAGGCAGAGCAGGAGGAAGATGGGGGTGTGTCGTCAATTCCCTGGTGGAAGTTGCTGAGGTAGTCAAACAACTCCACAGCGGCAAGCCCCAGGGAGGAGAGATCCATCCAGAAATGCTGAAAGCCCTGGGTGTGGAGGGGCTGTCTTGGTTGACAGCCTCTTCAAATTGCGTGGAGTCTGGACGGTGCCAAGGAGTGGGCAGAGGGGTGGTGGTTTCCCCTCTTCAAAAAGGGGGCCAGAGGGTGTGTGCCAACTACAGGGGTATCACACTTCTCCGCCTCCCTGTAAAGTCTACTCCAAGTGCTGGAAAGGAGGGTTCGGCCGATAGTCGAACCTCGGATTGAGGAGGAACATGCGGATTCCGTCCTGGTCGTGGAACAACGGATCAGATCTTTACTCTCGCAAGGATCCTGGAGGGGGCCTGGAGTTGCCCCACCAACCAGTACATGTGTTTTGTGGAATCTGGAGAGGCGTATGACCGGGTCCCCAGGGAGAGAAATTGTGGGAGGTGCTGCGGGAGCATGGTGGGGGGGGGTCCCTTCTCAGGGACATCCAGTCTCTGTATGACCAAAGCGAGAGCTGGGTCCGGGTTCTCGGCAGTAAGTCGGACTCGTTCCAGGTGAGGGTTGGCCTCCGCCAGGGGCTGAGGCGTCACCAATCCTGTTGTAATATATAGGACAGGATATCGAGGCGTAGTCGGGGCGGGGAGGGTTTGCAGTTCGGGGGCTAGGGATCTCATCGCTGCTTTTTGCAGTGATGTGGTCCTGATGGCATCATCGGTCTGTGACCTTCAGCACTCACTGGATCGGTTCGCAGCCGAGTGTGAAGCGGCTGGGAGAGGATCAGAACCTCTAAATCTGAGGCCATGGTTCTCAGCAGGAAACCGATGGAGTGCTTTCTTCGGTAGGGATTGAGTCCTTACCTCAAGTGAAGAGTTTAAGTACCTGGGGTCTTGTTCGCGAGTGAGGGGACCATGAGCGTGAGATTGGTCGGAGAATCGGAGCAGCCTGTGCGGTATAAATTCTGTTATCGCACGTGTGACGAAAAGAGAGCTGAGCCAGAAGGCAAAGCTCTCGATCTAACGGCAATTTTCGTTCCTACCCTCACCTATGGTCATGAAGGCTGGGTCATGACCGAAAGAACGAGATCCAGGGTACAAGCTGCCGAAATGGGTTTCCTCAGGAGGGAGGCTGGCGTCTCCCGAGAGATAGGGTGAGAAGCTCAGTCTCGAGAGGAGCTCGGAGTAGAGCCGCTGCTCCTTCGCGTTGAAAGAGGCCAGTTGGGTGGTTGGGCATCTGGTAAGGAGCCTCCTGGGAGCCTCCCGAGGGAGGTGGTCCAGGCACGTCCAACTGGGAGGAGACCTCGGGGAAGACCCAGGACTAGGTGGAGAGATTATATTCCAACCTGGCCTGGGAACGCCTCGGGATCCCCAGTCGAGCTGGTTGATGTGGCTCGGGAAAGGGAAGTTTGGGGTCCCTACTGGAGCTACTGCCCCCGCGACCGATACGGATAAGCGGATGAAGATGGATGGATGGATCCTGTTCTGGGGGGTTAGAGTTAGGTTATTGTAAATAATCCTGCATGGGGGTAGGGTTAGGTTAGATGGTGCTTTTGGCTGTGGGTTAGCCTTGTTGCTATTGGCTGTTGGTTATCCTTGTTGCTTACTGGCTGTTGGTTATCATGTTGCTTATTGGCTGTTGGTTATCCTTGTTGCTTATTGGCTGTTGGTTATCCTTGTTGCGTATTGGCTGTTGGTTATCCTTGGGGCCGTTTTCAGAGTTGCTGCTGCAGTTCTCCTTTTAGCTTTCGTAATTCGTTGAGCTCTTTAGAGCTGACGCGTCTGCAAATGTTTAATTAAGTTGTGCTGCTGTTGAAATTTGCAACTCTCGTACCACCCCCTCGAAACTGCTTCTTTAGCTTGTTTTAAGCAGGCGTAGGTGATCAGTTCTTTTCGCCCCTCTAAAACCAGCAGCGCAACTATTTTAAGAGCAGCAAAGAAGAGAACGTGTCCGAGCTAACGGAGCTACCAGTAAATAGATTCCTATTTCTAATAGTTTACGTGGTGTCGGATCGATGCCTGGACTCCAGTACTCGATGATACCGAGCCATTTTCAGCAGTATCAGAGGCATTTCTGATACTGGCATCAGAAGAGACAGGTTTTAGAGAGAGAGACAGGTTAGAGAGAGAGACAGATAGAG
>NW_022604787.1:0-17663 GCF_008692095.1 Etheostoma spectabile
ACCCATTAGACCATTTTTACCACATGTAAAGTTTGAAAGCTGTAAAGCTTCTCTGGAAACGTTGTGCTAACTTCCCCCCCGTCCCCCTCCAGGTCGTGGCCATCAAAGGCACCGTGGAGTCCATTCCCATCATGCTCGTGGGCAACAAGAGCGACGAGACGGCCCAGCGCGAGGTGGAGGCGAAGGAGGCCGAGGCCCAGGCCACCGCCTGGAAGTGTGCCTTCATGGAGACGTCGGCCAAGACCAACTCCAACGTGAAGGAGCTGTTCCAGGAGCTGCTGTCCCTGGAGAAGAAGCGGGACATGAGCCTGGGCATCGACGGCAAGCGCTCGGGGAGACAGACCCGTGCCGACAAGCTGAAGGGGAAGTGCAGCATCATGTAGGGCGGCGGCGGCGTAGAGACGTGGAACAGCAGAGGTAGAAAGGGAGGGGGGGGTCTGCTGATAGACTCCAGTAGAGACTCCCCCCCCCCCCCTCCCGTGGATACGTCTGTCTGAACACTGGAGCCCAGAGGACCAAAATGAACAAGCCCGACTGATAATGGACTCATATCAGCCCACGGGCCTCATGGACCTGAACTGGATTGTGTTTGTGGCCCCAAAATACTTTTAATAAACGTATACACCCCCGTTTATCTGCTACCACCATGAAACTATTAAAGGAATACTCCACTGATCTTAATGTGAGTCCTGAGACGGCCATGCATGTAACTTGTATTTATAGATGCAAAAGATGGATTTAACTTTATTTATCCAAAGGGGAAGTTGGGTGCTGCAGTTGCAGAAAAGCTCCTACAATTCCCAGGATTCATAGCAAACACTGAGATGTAGTTGCAGATCTGCACGGGTCTGAAGCTGAGACTCAGGCAGAGCTACAAGCTGAGTCTTTAACCCCCAGTTTTTAAATGTTTTATGTCAGAAATATTGGGTCCATAGAAAAGTGACAAGAATGTCAAAAAAATGTGACAAAATATTGTGAAAAGTGTCAATAAATGACAATAAAACCATCAAAAACATCAAAAGAAAATGTCAAAAATGTGGGATTAGTGACAAAACTTCTGAAAAATCAATAAAAATGTTGGAAACAGAACATTGGAAAAAGCAACAAAGACGTTAAGCTTGGGACATGGTATGCGGGAGGAAGAGAAGGGACGGACGGCAGGAGACAACTTCACAAGGTTTTACTTCCAAAACTAAGGAACTAAAACACGGAATCCATCAACGGAAACACAAAGTCCTAAAATGGGGAAAAAGGGGAAAACTCACGGGGTGGATCAGGAACATGGACAGGAACACGCTGACAGGACAAAATGATCCGACATGAGACGAGGGACGCACAGACATTAAATACACATGGTAACAAGGTAACGAGGTGACGAGAGGACAGGGAAGCAGGTGGAAAACATCAGGTAATCACAAGCGCAGGAAGACACAGGAAGTAAAACTAAAGACAGGACGAGACAAAAACCAGACTTCAAAATAAAACAGGAAACAGAACATACAGACACTCACAGGGGGACACAAGACAGGACCAACAACATAAGGCACAGGAGAAAAGACAAGACAAGACAGGACCAGCAACACAAGACACAAACACGAGGAGACAAGACAAGACAGGACCAACAACACAAGACAGGACCAACAACATAAGGCACAGGAGAAAAGACAAGACAAGACAGGACCAACAACACAAGACAGGACCAACAACACAAGACAGGACCAACAACACAAGACACAAACACAATGAGACAGGACCAAAAAACCAGAGGAGGAGAAAAAGAAAACAGAGTATTCCCTAAACCTTCCGGCTGTTTTAAAGTCGTAAAGAATGAATGATTAGTTCAGGAAAACTAAGGGAAATGAAAGCATAACCAAAGGTTTTCCATTCTTAGTGAACCACAAATATCTTGTGTAGAACATGATGGAACGGTGCACCCCTGCCCACATGGGTTGACCCGTGTTTGGTAGTTACCGCTGTAATCTCCTGGAAGAGTTATATTTAATATTTAATATTCTTCTCTGGTGGGCCTTGGCACTAAATGCAGCCTGACTGGAATCATGTTGAGTCAAGCATTCCACAGATAGGGGGGTTATAGGAAGGAGGTATCTTCTCAGATGTTACAGGTTCAAGCATGATTCATCTGCCCCCCCCCCCCCCCCCCCACAGTCTGATCTGCTGCTGTGTCATACAGCACAGATAGAGAATGGTTAAAAGAACGTGGTCTGAATGTCGTCTGTTCATCTTAGTAAAGTCCTGAGACCTCCGCTGCTTGCTGAGCCTCTTCCTCTCTCTACTAGCGGTCCACAAGGCTAATTCATACTCACGACAAGTCCTCAGACTCCACTCTGAGCTTCTACTTTCTACTCCCCCCCTCCCCGCCGTCTCTCTGCACTGAAACCTTCCCTGCAGAATCAGGACCAGACGCTTTCTAAATGTTGGACTGTCCCTTTAACTGGCAGGAGAGATGACTGGACGCTGTCTCTTTAAAATGCCTTTCCTTCCCCTGGACTTGCCCGTTTGTTATATTCTCTAATGTAAGTGATCTGAAGACTTTAGGAAGCCCAAAGCCAACAGAGTGAAGTGGGAGAGCAGCACGTTCCTCCTGCTTTCCGACATGTTTCTGTGTCAGCACATCCTCTCTGTCCCACCACTCCGGCTTTAGCAATATTAAAACAGCTGCACTATGTCTGTAGAAACTAGAACTTTACCTGGAGCTTGGTGATGGTGGTTCAGAAGATCTGGGTACTAAAAGGATTGAATGAAGGGATCGTTGGACTGGAGAAGTTTGGGGACTAGACTGTAAAAATAATGGAGGCAGCATCCTGTAGATGTTCTCTCTACGGTACGGCCTGCATTGGGTTCTACAGCGTCTTTGAACCATGTTTGGAATTCAAAAGGGAAAACACTGAATCATTTCTATTCATTTGATATTGTCATGAAGTTCTTTTTCTAAAGAAACTTCTGAAACAGCGCCGTCTGTGATCGGAGGGTTGTTAAAACTACAAAGAAACATGGCTGAAGCTGCTTTTGGTCTTCTGTATTCCTAAAGTGGTTTGTGGACATCCAGGGCCAGAGACGCTCTCCATCATGTGGCTTCATCCCACCCAGGCTCAGACCAGCTGAGCCAGTCTCTCTAAAACCTGTCTCATATGTCCCGGGAGTCCCACTGGGAAGACATAATCATCAGAACTTATACAGATGACAAAATACATTTTCTCAAAATGGGTCCAGACGCTTTTGCCCTCAGGACATTTACTTATGCCAATAATCATAATAATGTCCTATTTATTGATCTTACACCCACAGCAACGCTACACAAGCATGTGTGTTGTCTGAAACAGTTCTATACATGCAATAATACACATAAAAACATAACGCACATAAAGCACAAACCATTTACATTTCTTCCCAAAAGGCCCAAATATAGAAAACGGTAGATATCTACCTTGTCTGCTTTATAATATCTTTGATCAAATACTAGACTAGTTTGAATTGGAGGATTACTGTCTTTCCCGCTCTATACTCTTTGCTCTCGCCCATATATGGGCATAATGCCTTCACTTCCCTAAACAAACGAACGTCAGGGCCCACAGAGAGAGCAGACACGGAGCTTAGAGCTAGCAACAGAAATGAGCAAAAACACAATGAATTATGGATTATTATCAAGTGGATAAATCTTGGATGTAACAGTTTGGATTTAATGCTCAACGACCCTGAAAAACGGCCCAAGTTCCAGACTGGATAGAAAATCCCCTGTAGAGGCTAGAAAGACCCCGAAGAGACCTGCGGGACTGCTAACCCGTTAGCCGTTAGCTGCAACAATCGGTAAGTTTCTGTGTTTTATTGTTATAAATGATTTTAATATGAATCAGAGGTGTTGTTTTTGCTCGTGGACTAAACCTCTCGGTTCCAGAAGGTTAATACGTAGATAATTAAAAACTTGTCTTTGATGTTCACATATTTCCCGACACAACTGAAATTAAGTCCAGTACCACCACCCAAGTGAAGTCCAGTCTGGCACCAGAACCAGTTCCTTCCTGAGACTATTGAGCACAGCCACCAGCGCTGCGTCTGGAGCTTAGCTCCGCCCACGACCGTTGGGATTGGTTTAAAGAAAATAACACAGACACTTTTATCCCCTCGTATCCCAGAATGCATCTGTGTTGTAGCCAGACCTGACTCCACAGCGCCGTGGAGACAGAGCTGGACATTAGAGACTCAGTGTGGAGCAGAAGGAGTGGAGGAGTCTCAGTGGGTCTGCAGAGACGGTGTAGAAGGACAGTCCAGATCCACTGATGCTACTCTTCAGATCCAGAGGACACATAGGGGTGATGGAGGACTCCACATCAGGTCTCACACATCCTCCTTTCTGATCACTTCCATCTGATGAGAGAAGAAGAAGAGAGGAGATAAAGGAGTGTTTCCAGAGACTCCGTCCATCAGCCGTCAGACATCAGGTCTAAAGAGCAGAAGAGACTTCAGTCCTGTTCAGACACCAGGTGGAGCGGCTGTGTAGATCAGCCTGCTTCCTTTCAGCTCTCATGTTAACGTGTTGGACTGAAGCTCCCAGACCTGCAGAGACTTTGGACATCAAGTCTGTCCCCTCTGCACATGTCACTGAATACACAGTGGAAATGAACTGCTAAGTCCTGAATGCATCATTACTGCAGAAACAGAGACGTTCACTGCTCACTTCAATGATGATTTACTGCTGTTGGGTTCAGATCTGTTAAAAACCATCTGAACGTTTCATCTACTTTAAATATTACAGGAGAAATATGGAAATATGAGTCTGTCTGTTGTGAAAATACTCAGACAAAACCAATGACAGGACAGATAGATATGATGTTAAAGACTGAAGAGTAAAACAACAGCTGTGATTACTGGACTTCTGCTCTGTATGAAGACCACATGGTTACTAAATGTAACGCTGGTTCTATGAAATAAGAGCCAGTGATTTCCTTCAGTCAGACTGATCTCAGAGCTGTGACTAAGATGAAGTGATCAGCTGTTTAGTGTTGAAATGAGAGAAGAAACACTGAGATCAGATTTGATGGTTGGACAGGTTGATGTCTCTGATCATGATGTCATGCTGTCAGCAACAGTCGTCTTCACATCAACTCAAACACATGATCACAACGAGCTTCTGGCTCATCTGATTGGCTGACTGTCCTCTCTCTCCTCTCACAGCTTCACTGAGAAGGTTGGAAGTCTACAGGAAATACTGGATCTGTGCGTGGATACTATCTATGTTTAGTTCAATACTGCTGAGACCAGCATGGACTAAATCCAACCGTCTACTGACCTCAGAGTCTCCAGTCTCCAGTCTGGACTCTCCACAAGATCACACAGCAGCTCCAGTCCTGAATCCTTCAGCTTGTTGTCCCTCAGGTCCAGCTCTCTCAGATGGGAGGGGTTGGACTTCAGAGCTGAGGCCAGAGAAGCACAGCTGGTCTCTGACAACCTGCAGCCCCTCAATCTTAATAAAGAATAAATGAAGATAATGAAAATCGATTTTCATCTACATGTGTGTGCGTGTGTGTGTGTGTGTGTGTGTGTCAGTAAATCAACACATTTGTTCGTAGAGTCCCAATCATCCGTTCAGTTTCTGCAAAACTGCAACAGCAACATAAATAAAACTTGATTTAAACATAAAGAAAAAACGTTTGTCTCAAAAAATGAAAAATAGTTTGTCCTTCTGCTCTCTAGTCACACACACACCTCCACCTGTCCCAGGTGAGGTCTACATATAGAGTTACCCCCCCTGACCTCATCATCATCAACAACATCATCTTTAATTGTCTATTTCTTGCCTTGTATTTCTTTCGTGCTTACTTGTTTGTGTGTTATTGTTTTGTTTTTTGTTTTTTGCTGTTGCTGCTATGCTGCTACTGTAACGACAGAATTTCCCCGTCGTGGGATAAATAAAGTATAATCTAATCTAACAGTAAGTATGATCCGTATTATTTGAATATACACTGCCCTACAGGATTATTAGGACCACCATACTAATACTATGTTTGATCAAAACTTCCTTAATTCTACGTGGCTCTGATTCAACAAGGTGCTGAAAGCATTCTTTATAAATGTTGGCCGACAGAAACCGAGACTCATCAGACTAGGAAACATTTTTCCACTCTTCAACTGTCCAGGTTTGGTGAGCTCTTGCAGATTGTAGCCTCTTGTTACTATTTGTAGTGGAGTTGAGTGGTACCCGGGAGGGTCTTCAGCTGTTATAGCCCCCCCCCCAAGGTTGTGCGTGTTGTGGCTTTGCTGCACCTCGGTTGGAACGAGTGGTTATTTCAGTCAAAGTTGTTCTTCTATCAGCTTGAATCAGTCGGCCCATTCTCCTCTGACCTCTGGCATCAACAAGGCATTCCCCCCCCAGGACTGTTGCATGCTGGATGTTTTTACTTTTTCACACCATTCTTTGTAAACCCTAGAGATGGTTGTGTGTGTAAATCCCAGTAACTGAGCAGATGGTGAAATACTTAGACCGGCCCGTCTGGCACCAACAACCATGCCACGCTCAAAATGTCTTAAATCCCATTTCTTTCCCATTCTGACATTCAGTTTGGAGTTCAGGATAATAAGTCTTCTGGGACTGCAGACTGAATGGACTACAAAAACCATCAACATATGAACTACAGAACATTTACTACTTGGTAGATGGAAGTTGTGTTTGGACATGAATTAGTTTCAGTTGTTAATTAAAGATATTAGATCTCTAATAGTAACAGAGTCAGGGAACTGACCTCAGAGTCTCCAGTCTACAGTCTGGACTCTCCAGAAAACCACACAGCAGCTCCAGTCCTGAACCCTTCAGCTTGTTGTCCCTCAGGTCCAGCTCTCTCAGATGGGAGGGGTTGGACTTCAGAGCTGAGACCAGAGAAGCACAGCTGGTCTCTGACAACCAGCAGCTCTTCAATCTGAATAAAGAATAAATGATGATGATGAAAATCAATTTCTAATTCAATAAATACTTTATTTATCCTTTAAACAGATGCATTTGGAAACATGCTTTGGTCTCTTATTTTTTTTATCAATATAGCTGTGTGTGTGTGTGTCTCTGTATGTTTGTGTGTATGTGTTTGTGTTCGTGTGTCTATCTGTGTCTGTCTGTCTGTGTGGGTGTGTGTGTAGGAGTTGTCTGTGTGTGTGTGTGTGTATATTTGTGTGTGTGTGTAATAGCAGCAGTAACAGTAATTATGATCCATATTAATTTAATATAGGTGTCAGCATGATTATAAATGACATGCATGTGAAGAGGATCAAACAGAAATCAGAGAAATGGCTTCAACAGTTAATAAGCACAAGTCTTCTGGGACTGCAGACTGAATGGACTACAAGAACCATCAACATATGAACTACAGAACATTTACTACTTGGTAGATGGAAGTTGTGTTTGGACATGAATTAGTTTCAGTTGTTAATTAAAGATATTAGATCTCTAATAGTAACAGAGTCAGGGAACTGACCTCAGAGTCTCCAGTCTACAGTCTGGACTCTCCAGAAAACCACACAGCAGCTCCAGTCCTTGACCCTGCAGCTTGTTGTCCCTCAGGTCCAGCTCTCTCAGATGGGAGGGGTTGGACTTCAGAGCTGAGACCAGAGAAGCACAGATGGTCTCTGACAACCTGCAGTGCTCCAATCTGAATAAAGAATAAATGATGAAGATGAAAATCATTTTCTAATTCAATAAAAACTTTATTGATCCTTTAAACAGCTGCATTTGGAAACATGCTTTGTTCTCTTTGTTTTCATCTACATGTCTCTGTGTGTGTGTGTTTTTCAGAGATGGGAAGTACATCATTACTGTTCAAGTAGATTCTTTTATATTTTTAATTTACCATTTATTTTTTTGCCGACTTTTTACTTTGACTCCTTACATTTTACTAAATTGGCTCGTTACTTTATTTTCATATTATTTCAGTGGAGTTACCGTTATGTTTGTGTGTCTATGTTTGTGTGTCTGTGTGTGACGAGAGAATGAGGAATGACACACGGCCACCGGGTGGGGTGTGTATGTAAGTGTGTGTGTGTGTGTAAGAGTGTTTGTATATGTGTGCCTGTCTGTGTCAGTATCTGTGTGTAAGTGTGCCTATGTTTGTGTAATAATATGATGATGTTAATTAAAGATATTAGATCTCTAATAGTAACCGAGTCAGTGAACTGACCTCAGAGTCTCCAGTCTACAGTCTGGACTCTCCAGAAAACCACAAAGCAGCTCCAGTCCTGGACCCTGCAGCTTGTTATATCTCAGGTCCAGCTCTCTCAGATGTGAGGGGTTGGACTTCAGAGCTGAGACCAGAGAAGCACAGCTGGTCTCTGACAACCTGCAGCCCTCCAATCTGGATAAAGAATAAATGATGATGATGAAAATCAATTTATAATTGAATAAAAACTTTATTGATTCTTTAAACAGCTGCATTTGGAAACATGCTTTGGTCTCTTTGTTTACATCTACATGTGTGTGTGGGTGTTTGTTTGTGTGTGTGTGTGTGTGTGTGTGTGTGTCTGTTTGTCTGTTTGTATGTGTGTGTGTGTCCTACAAACCCAATCAACAGAGATCTCTATAATGAAAACATTATAAAACAAGTCTAATGGTGCTCGGTTAGAACAATGACATCATGTTAGAAAGCACAGCCACAACCATGTGTCACACACTAAGAAACAGTAGTGTTAGCCACGATGCTAATGGTGCTGCTAACGGCCAACGGTGCTGTCACTAACGTTCCTCCAACCTGTTCCTTGCAGGTTGTCCCGTTACTGAGAATCCAGCTGTTAGAAGGTATATGAAGTAAAGCTAATGCTAACAGCTGTAGGGCAGCTAACATGACCTTTAGCTGGCTCCATCCTTGACAATCCATAGTTGGGACCAGGAGGCAGAGTCCCAGTCTAACACACTTCTCTGCTCCTTTATTCCAGGTGTTACCTAGTAAAACCCCATAGTGACGGTGACTGCCCCCCGACCATTAAAATTATTTAAATCAAAGGTAAACAGAAGAGGAGCAGTGCATGAAAACCTCATAAAAATTAAAACCACAAGTGCAATAGTTCAAAAGAATAGGAGAATTAAATGTGGACTCTTAAACATCAGATCTCTCTCTTCTAAAGGGGGACTAGTAAATGAATTGATATCAGATTCTAATATTGATTTATTTTGTCTTACTGAAACCTGGCTGGGTGATGGAGAATATGTTAGTCTAAATGAATCCACCCCCCCAGTCATATTAATACTCACATTCCTCGAGGCGCAGGCCGAGGAGGTGGAGTTGCAGCTATCTTTGATTCTAGTCTACTAATCAGCTCTAAACCTAAACTGAATTATAACTCATTTGAAAGTCTTGTTCTTAGTCTTTCACACCCAAGTTGGAAATCAATGCAACCAGTTCTATTTGTTATAGTGTACCGAGCACCTGGTCCAGACTCTGAACCAGTTCTATTTGTTATAGTGTACCGAGCACCTGGTCCATACTCTGAATTTTTATCCGAATTTGCAGAGTTTCTATCGAACTTAGTGCTAAAAACGGACAAAGTTATTATTGTAGGGGATTTTAATATTCATGTGGACGATGAGAATGATAGCCTTAGCACTGCGTTTATCTCTCTATTAGATTCTATTGGCTTCTCTCAAAGTGTACATAAACCGACTCACCGTTTTAACCACACCCTCGATCTTGTTCTGGTATATGGTGTTGAAATTGAACATTTAATAGTGTTCCCACAGAATCCCTTCCTATCTGACCACTGTTTGATAACTTTTGAGTTTATTCTGCTGAACTACACGCCGTTAGGCAAAACCTCCTATACAAGATGTCTATCTGATAGTGCTGGAGCTAAATTTAAGGATGTTATTCCGTTAGCATTTAATTCATTACCAAGTCCCAAAGTAACGGAGGACTCCTATGCTATTAGTCATTCCAAATCCATCATTTTGTTGATAGTGCAGCAGGCTCGCTACGAATGACTCTAGACTCTGTTGCCCCTCTAAAAAAGAAGATAATAAAACAAAGAAGGTTAGCTCCATGGTATAACACTGAAACTCGCAAATTAAAGCAAATATCGCGGAAACTTGAGAAGATCTGGCGCTCCACCAAACTGGAAAATTCTCGTTTAACCTGGCAAGATAGTCTTAAAACGTATAGGAAGGCCCTCCGTAATGCCAGAGCAGCGTACTACTCGTCATTGATAGAGGAAAATAGGAACAACCCCAGGTTTCTTTTCAGTACTGTAGCCAGGCTAACAGAAGGTCACAGCTCTACTGAGCCAAGTATTCCCAGAGCTCTTAGTAGTAACGACTTTATGAGGTTCTTCAATGATAAAATTATAACTATTAGAAGCAAAATTCACCAAGACCTGCCTTTAACTGGCTTATCTCTAAACTCAGGAACCTTAGAAACAGCTGTAAAACCAGATGCATGTTTAGACTGCATTGCTTCACTTGATCTTTATCAATTAATTCAATTATTTCTTCATCTAAACCATCACCTGCCTCTTAGATCCCATCCCGAGTAGGCTTCATCTAAACCATCAACCTGCCTCTTGACCCCATCCCGACTAGGCTTCATCTAAACATCAACCTGCCTCTTAGATCCCATCCGAGTAGGCTTCATCTAAACCATCAACCTGCCTCTTAGACCCATCCCGACTAGGCTTCATCTAAACCATCAACCTGCCTCTTAGATCCCATCCCGAGTAGGCTTCATCTAAACCATCAACCTGCCTCTTAGACCCCATCCCGACTAGGCTACTTAAAGAAGTTTTACCATTAGTCAACACTTCTCTACTAGATATAACCAATCTATCTTTATTAACAGGCTATGTACCACAGAACTTTCAAGTAGCTGTAATTAAACCTCTTCTGAAAAAGCCAAACCCTGATCCAGATGTTTTAGCCAACTATAGACCTATATCCAACCTTCCATTTCTCTCTAAGATTCTTGAGAAAGCAGTCGCCAAACAGCTGTGCGACTTTCTGCATAGCAACAGCTTATTTGAGGATTTTCAGTCAGGATTTAGAGTTCATCATAGCACAGAGACAGCACTTGTTAAATTACTAATGACCTCCTAATTGCATCAGACGAAGGACTTATCTCTGTACTTGTGTTATTAGATCTTAGCGCTGCATTTGATACCATTGACCATCATATCTTATTACAGAGATTGGAACATTTAATTGGCATTAAAGGGACTGCTCTAAGCTGGTTTAAGTCTTATTTATCAGATCGATCTCAGTTTGTTAATGTTAACGATGAATCCTCTGTGCACGCCAAGGTTAGTCATGGAGTCCCACAAGGATCTGTGCTCGGTCCAATCCTGTTTACTTTATATATGCTTCCTTTAGGCAGTATTATTAGGAAACACTCCATAAACTTTCATTGTTATGCAGATGATACTCAATTATATCTATCAATCAAGCCGGATGAAACTAATCAGTTAGCTAAACTTCAAACGTGCCTCAGGATATTAAAACCTGGATGCCTGTAATTTTCTAATGTTAACTCAGATAAAACTGAAGTTATTGCTCTCGGACCCAAGCACCTCCGTGACGCACTATCCAAAGATATAGTTACTCTGGATGGCATCACCCTGGCCTCCAGCACACCCTGGCCTCCAGCACCACAGTGAAGAATCTTGGAGTCATCTTTGATCAGGACATGTCCTTAATTCCCACTTAAAGCAAATTTCAAGGATCGCCTTTTTCACCTACGTAATATTGCAAAAATCAGGAATATCCTGTCTAAAAATGATGCAGAAAAAACTAGTCCATGCATTGTTACTTCTAGGTTGGATTACTGCAATTCTCTGTTATCAGGCTGCTCGAAAAAGTCCATTAAGACTCTACAGCTGATCCAGAATGCTGCGGCACGTGTTCTGACGGGAACCAGGAAAAGAGACCACATCTCTCCTGTTTTAGCTTCTCTGCATTGGCTTCCTGTAAAATTTAGAATAGAATTTAAAATCCTTCTTCTCACCTACAAAGCTCTTCATGGTCAGGCTCCATCTTATCTTAAAGAGCTCATAGTACCTTACAACCCTGGGAGAGAACTACGCTCCCAGAATGCAGGGTTACTGGTGGTTCCTAGAGTCTCTAAAAGTAGAACGGGAGCCAGAGCGTTCAGCTATCAGGCTCCTCGCCTGTGGAACCAGGTTCCAGTTTGGGTCCGGGAGGCAGACACCGTCTCCACATTTAAGAGTAGGCTTAAGACTTTCCTTTTTGGTAAAGCTTATAGTTAGGGCATAGAATCGAATATTGTTAGGGAGTAGTAGTTAGTCACATAGTTTCATATAATATAACTAAAGGGAGACTTGGCATACAGCCCGATCCGGTTGGGGAGAGTTCTGGCCCGGCCGGGCTGGAGCTCTCTTTACCTCGTCTCTCTTGGTTTTGTTGTAATAGTTTTAGACAGCTGGGGACATCCTTTGATACACTGAGCTCCTCTCTCCTCTATCTTTCCATCTTTCCATTTATGTGCATCCATGTCCCAGAAATGCTTGTTACTAACCTAGTTACTAACCTAGTTACTATCCTAGTTACTAACCTAGTTACTGACCTAGTTGCTAACCTAGCTCTGGGGAGTCATTCCCCGGAGTCCTTATGTTCTTTTTCCCCAGCATGTTCCCTTGGATCAGAGAGGCTCCGAAATCAGGGTAGCAGCTATCGCCATGGTCCCGCTACACGTTGTGTTGTCATGGGTCTGCTTCAGTATGTCTGTCATCCACCAGAGGTCACTATAGAGATACCTGGTCCTGAGGCATGACCTCCCTTTGCCATCTGCCTTCCACACAGCTGCAACCCATTGTCATCACTCCAACTCCACAGCTGCTACCTATCTCCATCATCACGTCACCACAGTACATAAACCCGGGCCGGCCACCTCTTCGGCGCCAGTTCGTTACTAACCCCCAAGTGTGTTTGTCTCCTGTCGTCCGTGTATGCAGCTACCTCAAGACCCGGTCCTTGTGACTGTTCCACACCTCCACCACCTGTACCTCCTTTGTGTGTTAACTGGATTAAACCTGGTTTCGTTACCGTCTATTTCTGAGCCTGTGTTGTTTCTGTGTCTGGGTCCAACCTAACCCTTAACAGAACGAACTGGCCAACATGGACTCCGCGGAAACTCCACGGACTACTAGCGGGAACGGCGCCCAGCAGGCTATCCACTCCCAGGGCGTCTTACTCGGCCAGCACGACCATCAAATCCGCTCTCTGCTGGAGTACAACCAGCAACTTCTCACCCAAGTCACCAGACTCACTGAACAGGTAGATAAACTGTCCGTCTCCCTCGCTCCTCCGCAACCTGTCTTCCCATCTGCTCCTACAGTTATGGCTGCTGCTGCGGCTTCTCACCGCGAGCCTCCCATCTGCGCTCCTGAGCCGTTTTCTGGTGAATTGGACAAGTGCCGGGGTTTCCTCCTGCAATGCGGACTCATCTTCCGTCAACGTCCCTTGTCCTTTGCTTCTGAGACATCTAAGGTACATTACGTTATTGGATTGCTCCGAGGTAGAGCTCTGGCTTGGGCAGAAGCTGTTTGTTCCAGCCGTCTCACCTCCGAGTTCTCTTTTAACGACTTTGCCTCTGACTTTAAGGCTGTTTTTGACCACCCCGATTACGTCGGGGGTGCGGCCAAGCGCTTGCTTAATCTCCGGCAAGGAGCGGACAGCGTTGCGGACTACTCGGTGGGGTTCCAGACGCTGGCTGCTGACAGCGGGTGGAATGAGGAGGCGCTGCGTGGGGTTTTCGTGAACGGTTTATGCGACGGCATAAAGGACGAACTAGCCGTTCGGGAGGATCCCGACGACCTTGATAACCTTATCTCTCTGGCTATTAAACTGGATAACAGGTTACGGAGAGGAGACGCGAGAAGGGTAGCCGGCCGGATTCCACCAGACAGACGGCTGCTCCATCCAGGCGTCGCAGACCGTCCTCCCCGACGTCTCCTGCTTCTCCACCGGTCGACGCCCACTGTGTTTCGGCACAGGAAGCCATGCAGCTGGGTCGTACTCACCTCTCTTCTGCTGAACGGAGCCGCCGCCTTCTGGCAGGTGAGTGCCTGTATTGTGGAATGTCTACTCACCGTTTAGCCACTTGTCCGTCCCGGCCAAAAGACCAGGCTCGTCGGTAAAAGTGGGGATACTGACGAGCCCGGCCCCTATTCCTGATCCCACCAAACTCAACGTCAAGACCGACGCTCTATCTCGTCTGTTCGACCGCACCGAGGAGTCATCTGAACCCGAGTCTGTGCTGTCGCCCTTCCGGGTGATTGCCGCCGTCCGCTGGGAGATTGAGGCCCTGGTGAAGGCTGCTCTTGCGACGGATCCTGGTCCCGGAAACGGTCCTCCCGATCGCCTCTTCGTGCCGCAGTCCGTGAGGTCCCAGGTGTTGCAGTGGGTGCACACCTCACGGTTCGCCTGTCACCTGGAGTACAACGCACGTTGCACTGCTACGGCGGGACACTTCTGGTGGCCGTCGGCCGAAAGCCGATGTTCGGGCCTACGTCGCTGCCTGATCTATCTGCGCCCGGGGAAAGGCTTCCCATCAATGCCTGCGGACTGCTGCAGCCGCTCCCGGTCCCCAGCCGCCCTGGTCCCACGTGGCACTGGATTTTGTCACAGGCTTGCCCCGTTCTGAAGTAATGACACTATTCTCACCATCGTGGACAGGTTCTCTAAATCTGTTCACTACGTTGCATTACCTAAATTACCTACAGCCAGTGAAACGGCTGACCTCGTTGTCCAACATGTATCCGTCTTCATGGAATACCTGTGGATATCGTGTCTGATCGAGGCCACAGTTCATTTCCCGTGTTTGAAGGCCTTTTGTTTCCTCTCTAGGTGCGACTGTCAGCCTCACGTTGGGTTCCATCCCCAATCCAACGGGCAAACTGAGAGAGCCAACCAAGACTGGAACCGCGCTCCGTTGTGTGGCCGCCCAGGAACCCACGGCTTGGGCGTCACTCCTGCCTTGGGTGGAATATTCCCACAACTCCCTTACTACCTCTGCCACTGGACTCTCCCCTTCGAGGTGGCTTGGGTTATCAGCCCCCTTTATTTCCTGCCCAGGAAAAGGACCTGGCTGTCCCGTCGGTGCTGGAGCACCTGCGTCGCTGCAGACGGGTTTGGACCGCGGCTCGTGAGGCGCTGCTACGGACTACGGCTCGGACCAAGACGACGGCTGACAGGCGCAGGGCTCCTGCTCCGCAGTTCCGGCGGGCCAGGAGGTCTGGTTGCCCCCATAACGTGCCCCTGCGGACAGAATCACGGAAGCTCTCCCCTCGGTACTTGGCACGTTCCCCATCGACTCCATCGTCAACCCCTCGGCCGTCCTGTTGAAGCTGCCCGCTGCCATGAAGATCCACCCTACCTCCACGTTTCACAGATCAAGCCGGTGTCCTCAGCCCCCTGTGTCCTCCTGCCGATCCTCCGCGCCGGTGAGACTCATCGATGACCATACGCCTACACCGTCGTCAACTCTGGATGCGCGGCGGCGCGGGAGGGGCGCAGTACTGGTGGATTGGGAGGGCTACGGGCCCGAGGAACGGTCGTGGGTGCCTCGGCGGTTCATCTTGGATCCTCAGTTGGTGGCTGATTACCACCGTGCCCATCTGGATGGTCCGGGTCCGCCCGGAGGCGTCCTTTGAGGGGGGGGCCCTGTCATGGGTCTGCTTCAGTATGTCTGTCATCCACCAGAGGTCACTATAGAGATACCTGGTCCTGAGGCATGACCTCCCTTTGCCATCTGCCTTCCACACAGCTGCAACCCATTGTCATCACTCCAACTCCACAGCTGCTACCTATCTCCATCATCACGTCACCACAGTACATAAACCCGGGCCGGCCACCTCTTCGGCGCCAGTTCGTTACTAACCCCCAAGTGTGTTTGTCTCCTGTCGTCCGTGTATGCAGCTACCTCAAGACCCGGTCCTTGTGACTGTTCCACACCTCCACCACCTGTACCTCCTTTGTGTGTTAACTGGATTAAACCTGGTTTCGTTACCGTCTATTTCTGAGCCTGTGTTGTTTCTGTGTCTGGGTCCAACCTAACCCTTAACATCTGTGATGCCATGTTCAACTGCTACACTGCGGTGCCCTGCTACGTCCTGCTGCGTCCTGCTACGTCCTGCTACGTCCTGCTACGTCCTGCTGTGCCTTGTAATGCCGCACAGCGTCCTGCTATGCCATGAACTACTACAAAGAACTGCAACAAACTACTAATTTTTTCTATTTTTGTTATTGCCACTCTTCATTCTAACCCCAACCGGCCCGTCAGACACCGCCTACCAAGAGCCTGGGTCTAGGTCTGGGTCTGGGTCGGGGCCTGGGTCTAGGTCTGGGTCTGGGTCTGACCGAGGTTTCTGCCTAAAAGGAAGTTTTTCCTCGCCACTGTCGCACTGTTGCTTGCTCTGGAGGAAACCACTAGAACTGTTGGGTCCTTGTAAATTCTGGAGTGTGGTCTATCTGTAAAGTGTCTTGAGATAACTCTTGTTATGAATTGATACTATAAATAAAATTGAATTGAATTGAATTGAATTATCCACAAATGGCAAAGACATGGAACAGTGGTGAACCTTCCCAGGAGTGGCCGGCCGCCCAAAATTACCCCAAGAGCGCAGCAACGACTCATCCAAGAGGTCACAAAAGGCCCCACAACAACGTCCAAGACTGCAGGCCTCACTTGCCTCAGTTAAGGTCAGCGTTCATGCCTCCACCATCAGGAAAAGACTGGGCAAAAATGGCCTGCATGGCAGAGTTCCAAGGAGAAACACTGCTGAGCAAAAAGAACATCAAAGCTCGTCTCAATTTCTCTCTTGATGATCCCCAAGACTTTGGGACAACATTCTGTGGACCGATGAGACAAAAGTGGAACTCTTTGGAAGGGTGTGTCCAAGATATCTGGCGTAGAAAGAACACTGCATTTCATAAAAAGAACATTATACCAACAGTAAAATATGGTGGTGGTAGTGTGATGGTCTGGGGCTGTTTTTGCTGCTTCAGGACCTGGAAGACTTGCCGTGATAAAGGAACTATGAATTCTGCTGTCCTACCAAGAGATCCTGAAGGAGAATGTCCCGCCCATACTGTTCGTGTACTCAAGCTGAAACGAACTTGGGTTCTGCAGCAGGACAATGATCCGAAACACACCAGCAAGTCCACCACCGAATGGCTGAAGAAAAACAAAATGAAGACTTTGGAGTGGCCTAGCCAAAGTCCTGACCTGAATCTATGAGATGTTGTGGTATGACCTTAAAAAGGCCGTTCATGCTCGAAAACCCTCTAATGTAACTGAATTAGGACAATTCTGCAAAGATGAGTGGGCAAAATTCCTCCAGGATGCTGTGAAAGCCTCAGTGCTGTATCACAAACGCTTGGTTGCAGTTGTTGCTGCTAAGGGGGGCCCAACCAGTTATTAGGTTTAGGGGGCATCACTTTTTCCCACAGGGCCATGATGGTTTGGATTTCTTTCACCTTTAATAATAAAACCTTCATTTACAAATTGCATTTTGTTTTCTTGTGTTGTCATTGACTATTGTTTAAATTGGTTTGATGTTCGAAACACTTAAGTGTGACAAACAGCAAAGGAACAGGAAATGAGGAAGGGGGCAAACACTTTTCACACTACTGTATATGTTGTCTGTCTGTAATCATTCACTTTTGTCTG